>NC_135560.1:3822997-3860497 GCF_964340395.1 Glandiceps talaboti | reverse complement strand
AATTTCAGCTCTCCCTTGTTTGTTTTGTCATGAATTCTTGTTTATTTTTTAAGAGATGACGACAAGCAAATTTTGGAATGCATGGTTAACTTTCAATCTAGAACTTAAGAACTCAAATTATATTGAGCATTATGTACGTGTTTGCATTTCATGATGAGCCAGTCATTTGGAATAGCATTGATTAATTTGTCATTATCTTTTGGTCATATAACAAAAATATTCTATCAAAAGTCATAAGCCTTTTATGTACTATTATTTTTGACATTTATAACAACCCTAAGGCACATTTAAATTTCTATTCAACATGACGGTAGTTTTTTGTGAGTATTATAATCATCATTGTAAATTTTTCAGGACTTGTGTTTGGAAGCTGAAGTGATGATTATTTGCATTTGAATTTTTTTTTTAATATTCATATAACTCTCTCAAGCCTCCTATTCTTCCTGCCATGAATTGCAATTATTACAAATAGAATTACACAGATTATGTTCATCAATGCAGCCAAGAAAAAGGCCCAGCTGTAACTTTGAGTGACGTCAAACAACCAGCCTGCAAGACAAAACGGTGGAAATTGTAAGTTAAGGAGCTTGCCACTTTTTGTACATTTATTAGTTTAATATTTTTACATTAATTAGTCAGTACTTCTATTATATCTGGTAATTCAACCTTTGAAGCTGTACTAGCTGCAACTGGGCATTTTTTAAAGAAAAAAAAGTGTTTTGTTAGGTACAATAAGTTACTTGTAATATCGCACACTGTAAACTGCATTGCATCACCTGTGGGTAAAGGTATTTTTGTAGCTGTATTCGCCTCAACGGCGATCACGATTTCAACCTCTTTCTATGCTTCTTATGTATAATATTGACGACTGATTAACATATGCAATGCCTAATTATTAATATTTGAACAATTTGTGAATATATTGTGGTTGTCTAATAGAAAAATGACACTCCAGTTGTTAGTACAGTTTTAACATGGTGACAGATTGTAAACGGAGCTTTCACTCAAGATTTAAACTTGCAACTACACTATTCCCCTTGCAGCTTTATTCTCAGAATCGATTCACAGTAAGAACAGTACAAAATTGATCAACTTCACAACCAAACAAGTCATACATATATATAACTACACCCAGATACTATTTACTACTAATTAACAGATACAATGTCTTTTCATAAGTAATTGACACATCTTTAGTAAACATATCTTGGTTATTTGATTGCAAAAAATATCCCAGCTACAGACAGCGAAGGTTAAAACTAAATAAAATATATCTACCATTACCAAACCCCTGTGAAATTGAATGTCGTATTACTCGTCACAAATCATAGTTTACCACGACTACAGCACAAGTGTGCCATACAGTTTAATTATGCTAAAATTACATTCATTTGTTTATCGTGAATTTTTTCTTACCGCCTAAAGGGGAACCAATAATGTCTCCAATTCCACAGAAAAAGTACGTAAAACCGATTCCAACTGCGTAATTTTGTGTTGTCACAATGTCTTTGACTGCTACGTACAATACTGGATAGTATGTACCAATAGAAAACCCTACGACTGCAGCAGAACAAATCAGTAATCCAAAACTGTTCATCCATGGCACAATGAATGCAGCTATTGCTAGAATTAGCGTTACTATGGACAGTATACACGGACTCGAACAGCAATGCCTATCAATTATAAAACCCTGTAGAATTTTTCCACTCAAAGAGGCAATGCCCATCACAGGAACAAGAAATGCAGCGTGAAGTTTTGAAATACCTCTATCAACAGCATTTGGTATCAGTAAAAACATTACAATACAATAGCCTAGATCTCCAAAAGTGGAAGCAATCATAACAACGATAATTATTTTATATTTGTAGAAAAGCCAGAATCCTGAACACTTGGCAAACGATACAAGACAATTCCTTGTATTCCCTTGTCTTATTTCTGTATCCAAATCTTGAGATGTTTCCTCCTCCTTGTCTTCATCAATAGTATTGATAGGTCTCATTAACGCAGCACACACACATATATTTGCATTTACCGCTGAACATATCAAGAATGTACCTCTCCATCCATAATAATCAATCATAATTTGGCAAACAGGTGAGTAAATAAAGTATCCCATCGAGCTTCCAGCTGTAGCAATGCCAGTAACAAGAGCAAACCGTTTGTTGAAATATTGTGCGAGAATGGACATACTTGGAACTAAACACAAACCATGGCCTACACCTGTGAATTATGAAATATAAGTTATAAGTTGAATATGAAAGGAAAACACACACACACCCTCTATACATACATGTAATCAATCCATCCATCCATCCATCCATCCATACAGACACACAGACACACAGACACACACACACATACATACATACATACATACATACATACATACATACATACATACATACATACATAGTTAAAGATAATTCGCAAATTTGTATCTGAAGACGATGCTGAAATGTTACAGAAAGATTTGGGAACCTTAGTTGATTGGTCTTGTGACTGGCAAATGCTATTCAATGTGAGTAAGTGTAAGGTCAAGCATGTGGGTTACAATAATCCCCACTGTCTGTACATCATGAATGGTAGTAGATTGTCATCTGTAGAGTCAAAATCAGATCTAGGGGTTTTGATTAATAACTCACTGAAACTGAATATCGCAGAAGAAATATCAGGCAAATCGAGTACTTGGTATGGTAAAAAAAACCATTCACCTGTAAATCGAAGGATATTGTATTTCCACTCTTTAAATCACTAGTTCGTCCACACATTGACTATGCTTCCCCAGTGTTGTCCCCATATGCAAGTAGGGATATTGTATTATTGGAAAAAGTGCAGCGTCAGTTCACCAGGATGATTCCGCTGCTTGGTGGCTTGAATTATGAGGATAGGTTACGCATATTGAAACTGACAACTTTTTTTTTAGAAACCAGACAAATCAGAGCAGATTTGTTGGAAGTGTATAAACTTTTCCATGGATATACTCTCATTGATGCAGTTGTATTTTTCAAAATATCTATGTCGACAACAAGCGGAAACAGTTTGAAATTATTAACGATAGATCCAGATTGGATATACGTAAATATTTTTTTTCAGTCAACGTGTCGTAGACATTTGGAACATTTTACAAGAAAGGGTTATTGCTACTGCATCAATTAACCATTTTAAAGCGTGTATTGATAACCACCTCAGGACGGTAAGGGGTCTTTAAAAGCCTCAATGGCTTCCTACCGCATGTAAATTCACATACATACATACATACATACATACATACACACACACACACACACACACATACATACATACATACATACATACATACATACATACATACGTACGTACGTACTTACATACATACATACATACATACATACATACATACGTACATACGTACATAAATACACACATATATGGAAAGCCGCAGCTGTCTTAAGTCTATAAAATACAATATATTGACCATTTCAGTCAATATATTATGCGAATATATCGTTATATTATGTAAACATTTCATTATATGATGCGAGTACATCGTTATATGACGTCAACATATCTTTATATTATGTGAACATTTCATTATATGACGTGTACATGTCTTTATACGATGTGAATATTACATTATATGATATGAACACACCATTATAAGTGTACACACCATTATATGATGTGTTCATATCTTTATATGATGTGAACATTACATTATATGATATGTACTTATCTTTATATGTGAACATTTCATTATATGATATGAACACACCATTATACGATGTGTACACACCATTATATGATGTGTACATATCTTTATATGATGTGAATACACCATTATATGATGTGTACATATCTTTATATGATATGAACACACCATTATATGATGTGTACATATCTTTATATTACTTGAACACACCATCATATGATGTGTACATATCTTTATATGATGTGAACACAATTATATGATGAGTACATATCTTTATATGATATGAACACACCATTATATGATGTGTCCATATCTTTATATTATGTGAACACACCATTATATGATGTGTACATATCTTTATATGATATGAACACACCAGTATATGATGTGTACATATCTTTATATGATATGAACACACCATTATATGATGTGTACATACAGTACAGTACAGTCCTTTCCAATCTCCTGTTTGGACATTATCTAGAATACACTACCTTCGATACATGAAAAAGTTTTTATTTTTATTTGCCGTTTTATGTACTTTACCCTCTTTATACCTTTAAAATGAAACTTACAAGACTCAAATTACAGAAGTAAGCAAAATACAACGTACATCTATGTTGAAAGTTTTATAACCAGACCCCATATTTTTTTGCATTCCCGACATCGGTGACAATGTCGCATTTTAAATAAACTTAAAACTTACGAAAATTTGGTTTTAACTTTTTTTCTGATGTTAGTTAAGACACATTTAATGGGGCGTCCCACTCATCAGTTGCTTCAATGTCATAGTGTTTCTACATTTCCCTTATCCATACATGTAACGACCATCTATTTTGGCAAAAGGAGGAGGGTTTTAGTAATAGGCTTCTCCTCATTTCTTGAAGCACATATTCTTTTTTGTACTGTCTGTCCGAACGAGATAGAGACGTAATTTACCAATAATGTTTTTTTTTTATACATAATGCAATCCCATGACAAAAAATTAATCTTTCGCAGTTACACGACATCAATTGAAATACATTTTGGTGTCCGATCTCTTTATCCTTTTTTTTGCATTTCTCTGCTAGACATCGGTCGTATGCGAACAAGTATGAAATTGAATTCCCCATTTATGATCAAAGATCGCGAGCTTACCCATAGTGAGTCTACAATCTCATCATGCACTATATTTGTTGACGCAACTAAATGATAGTTGCCAGGCAACCATATCTCATTACAATAGTTGCTATGCCATTTGGCCATGACCTAGATTTGAACTCGTGGGCAGCCATCTCCACTTGTATTGAAAGTTCGTCAACACGCCTACCCCTTCACCTCTATACTGCTCTTTCACAACTCCAGGTTAGGTGTTTCATATTCGGACTGTATAGGAATACTTATTTACCATCAAAATGAGTAAGGGTACCTCTGATACCGTCACCGCCTTCAATGGCATGGTTCTCCCCATTACCATCACCACCTCCGTTTCCGTCACCACCCTCAATGCTGTCACCAACTCCAACTGTGTCGTTATCTCCCGATACTCTGTTACCATCGCCTCCTTCTTTTTCCGTCACCACCTCCGATGCTGTCTCCTCAGCCTACCTTGCCTGTAGAGCAAACAGATACTCTGTACGAGCGACTTAAAACCGATATGATGAAATATATAGATTTGAAATTCGAACATTTACGAAACGAACTGAAGACCGACCTATCAACAGTTGACACAGAAGAATTTCAGAATATGCTGCAGGCGTTATACACAGATCAAAACACCAGAACGCCTTCCTCGCCAATTCAACAGCAGCCAACACTCCATCAACAGCAGCCAACGCCGCAGCAACAACAACTACAGTACCCAGTACAACAATATCAGCATCGGACACCACCAACACAAGATCGTCAATCTAACTCCTTTCACCGCACACAGTGAATGACCTCCTTTTTTCAAAGTTTTTCCCAAAGACGAGAGAATGGGCCGCAACGTCTACGGCAGAACGAAGCAAAACGCTATTCAAAAACAACCGTTCAGCCCACGCCGCATGGAACTGGTGAAACATACCGTCTTCCAGTACTATCCGACATATTCACAAGAGAAAGAGCGCGAGTGGATGAAATGTGTCGAAGGGACAAACAAAGCCCTCCGCCAAGAACTAAGACGCGTACGGTGTGTTCAACAAAGACTTTTTGAGAACAGTTAGGTAATACATTGTTAGAACTGTTCTTTGTCCCTTGAAAGATGGATAGGTTTTTGTCAAGTTCAACCTTATTGCTGAACTTCGCTTTCGGTTGATATTGTGAAAATGATTATTTGTGTTTTGTTTTCTGATATGTTTGTAACAGCACTGACATAACATTTTCACTTAATTGGTCAAAGGAGGATATTTGACTCGATTCTGAAATACTAAGTACCTAAAGTTATGTACGATCTTATCTGTTTGAATCTCATTTGCAATAAATATGAACTTTGTAGAGGGATATGTCCTCTTGGTTTCTGTCATTCCTACGTGTATGTCAACATAAGATTACAATACAGAATTACATCACTAGTATCAAGTTTTGAAATTGTTTATTTCTAGTCAAACATAATGTCAACATTAGACTAACTGTAAACATACAGAATTATGTCAAAATCTTCTTGAAATCCATCGTTCCGTTCACAATTAAACATTAAAAAATATTTACAGAATCCAAAAGATCTTCTTTGAATTGAGTTAAACATGGCATGTTAACATAAAACTTAAAATACAAAATTATCAAATCTTCTTGAAATGTATTGTTTAATTTAAAGTCAAACATATTAAAAAGAAATATTTACAGAATTTCAAAAGACTATTTGCAATTGCACAATCACTGCAGAGATCGAGATAGAACAAATTGCCTTCATTACTCAATGAAGTAATGAAATCTCGTGCACGTTTGCACTATGGCCGTCATTTCAGCAAACTCGCATTTCACACATAAATAGGCAAATTTACCTACTCAGTTAATTTGAATGGAAACTGCACACGTTTAAAGTTGTGAATATGTCCCTATTAGTAGCCTGATGCTGCTCCCTTTTGAACAATGACTGCTGGTATTACTTTCCATAGATGACTGATGTATTTCTGACAATCTTTTGGAGTCAGGTTTTCCCAAAAGCCTTTAATCCCGGTGATCAATTCTTCTTTACACCTAGGCTTGACGTACCTACGTAGATGCCTCTTCATATTCGCTCACACTAACTCGATTGGGTTGATATCCTGTCTTTTAAAAAAAAAAAAATGTAGAGAGAAAAAAACATTCATGACGAGGTAGTACCATGCGACGTAATTATACTTCGGCAATGATATTCCCCATCGTTGAACCAGCCCACTTATTGACGGTTACAATTCACAATTATCTTGTAATATTGTTGCAATCTAATGACTCCAATCTAAAACACTGTGTCCGTTCCCGTTCAGACCGTGGCGGACTATAGACTAAATGATTTCAAAGTCATGTATTGCATCTATCAATATTAATTGTCGATCACATAATGGATCGGCATATTCGTTCACCCAACATATACGAAAACCGTTCGGACAAATTATATGCGTTTAATCACGTTTTAATCATTGATAAGTTGGCAGCAGAAACACTTTTCCATCGGTGTTTCCCTACGAACAAAGGTATTGACAAGAAACAAAATACTTACCGGCGACTCAGAGGGTGTCGGCCAATGATTTACACCATTGGCTCTCATCCACTCTTTGGTTGAATTGCTAACGTGTTTTGGGTCATTATCTTGTTGAAAGCGATGACCATCGGGGAATCTGTTTTGGAGGAATGGAAGAAGGTTTTCCTGGATTATACTTTGCTAAATCTCACTATTCATCGTTCCATTGAATATATAGAGTGGCGTAGTCCCTCGTGTTGAAATGCCTCCCCAAACGAGAACCTGTAACGAAATAAAGAATGAGGGTATTGTCTATAAGATTAAATGAAAGTCGGCGTAATGATTTTAATGGGAAAATGAATCTTGTATCAGAAATAGACATTAACTCGATCGTTAAAAAACGTCGGGAAATCTTTCTCGGAGGACCTTTTCGGGAACGATTGTTTCTTATTTCGTTACTAAAAAAATGAAAGTACAATGTGTACATAGAGGTTTGGTCAGGCCGTAACACTACAAAAATAGTCAGCTTTTATTTATGTAGATGTATCATTTGATGCACCGGTCGAAGACTATGCTTGCAAGCTAAAAACGATGTATAAAAGATAGCTTTGCTTGCGTAAGATGCTGACTTTATAAGGAAACAAACGACACGAGTATTTTCGTTTTCATATAATTTATATATAATTTGCCCTCCCGTCCGAGCATGTAAAGTTTTCAATGCTAGCTTTTTACATCATAGCATGGAGGTAGCGTTTATTGCTCCATGATCATATCAAGTTAAATATGTCGACCAGACGAGCACGCCGACACGGCATTATCGATAATGTCGTTAAAACTAATATTTCTTGTATTATGATGTGTACAGACCATTATAAGATGAGAACACACTATTATATGATGTGAACATATCTTTATATGATATGAACACACCATTATATGATGTGTACAGACCATTATAAGATGAGAACACACTATTATATGATATGAACATATCTTTATATGATATGAACACACCATTATATGATGTGTACAGACCATTATAAGATGAGAACACACTATTATATGATGTGAACATATCTTTATATGATATGAACACACCATTATATGATGCGTACATACCTTTATATTATGTGAACACACCATTATATGATGTGTACATATCTTTATATGATATGAACACACCAGTATATGATGTGTACATATCTTTATATGATACGAACACACCAGTATATGATGTGTACATATCTTTATATGATATCAACACACCAGTATATGATGTGTACATATCTTTATATTATGTGAACACACCATTATATGATGTGTACATATCTTTATGATATGAACACACCAGTATATGATGTGTACATATCTTTATATTATGTGAACACACCATTATATGATGTGTACATATCTTTATATGATATCAACACACCAGTATATGATGTGTACATATCTTTATATGATGTGTACACACCATTATATGATGTGTACACATCTTTATATGATATAGACATGTCTTTATATGATGCGAAGATGTCATTATAGGACATGAAAATATGTTTATATGATGTGAGCATGTCTTTATATGATGTGAACACGTCTTTACATTACATGAACATATCTTTATATAATGCAAACATTTCATTATGTAATGTGAACATATCTTTATATGATGTGGACAAATCATGTAAAGTGAACATATCATTTATTATGCACACATATGGTTAAATGATGCATACATTTCTTTGTCTCATGAGTTCATATTATGTATATGACATTAAACATCCCATAATATGCTGCCAATGTATCCCAGAATACATTGTAAGCAAACACCTCATGCTGCCAGTTTTCAAATTGCATGGAAAATTCACTGCTATGAATGATATTGGTTACTTGTGATCACACAAATTGTCATCACCTTGGATAGTTTTATTCACCATGGCAGGTCAGACAAACATTTCAGATGTCTTGAATCAACTAAATCTTGGCCATTTAACAGCAGCATTTGAACGGGAGGAAATCACACCAGACATAGTGGGCAAGTTATACAGCTCCGAATTAGAGTCACTTGGAGTGAATAATCATGCAGATCAGATGGCTTTGCGCACATCATGTACCATATTTGGTAGTGAACCACCATTTAAAGTCCAGAGTGGCAGTTTTTTATACCAAGAGATATTTTGGAAAGTCATCTTGAGGAGGGGTTCACTATACATGAAATAGCTTCCATGCTGTCTGTGTCAGAAAGTACAATATACAGGAGAATGCGATATTATGAGTTAAGTAAGAAGACTTTCAGTGATATATCAGATGATGGCCTTGATGTTGTTGTCCATGAACTAACTCGAGACTTCCCATATTGTGGTGAAAATTTAATAAAACACATGCTATTTGAAAAACATGGTATAAAAGTGCAGCAGATGAGACTGAGGGACAGCATATATCGAACAGACCATGAAGGTGTGGAGACAAGGAAGAAAGGTCGGTTACATCATAGAGTGTACAGCGTGCAGGGACCAAATCACCTGTGGCATATCGATACCAATCACAAGTTAATTCGATGGAGGTTTGTCATAATTGGTGGAATCGATGGCTTCAGTCGACTTCCGATAATGCTCCAGTGTAGTGACAACAATAGAGCTGCAACACTGATGCAGTGCTTCAAAGGTACCGTACAAACCTATGGCATTCCAAGTAGGGCAAGGTCTGACATGGGAATGGACAATGTAGACATAGCTGATTTCATGATAGAAAATCGTGGAACTGGGCTTGGAAGCATGTTAACAGGTAAAAGCGTGCATAACCAACGCATAAGAGATTATGGAGAGATGTTTCTGAGGGTGTTTTGGCTCTGTACTATAATCTCTTCTACTATATGGAGGATGAGGGTATTTTAGATCCCTTGAAGAGCTTCATCTTGCCTCACTTCATTATGTTTACCTGAGCAGAATAAATGACAAATTAGACCTGTGGAGAAATGCATGGTCAAATCACCGAATGTGAACAATAAGAAGTTCACCCCTTCGTTTATGGGTTTCTGGCCAGCTACAAAATCCAGTTGGAATTGAAATATCTGATCATGATATTGAAGATTACGGTGTCGAAGGCAATGATAATGATGGAGAAGACCACTCTGCATCAACAATAATTCTGGAACCATTATCATTTGCAATGAGTGATGCATGCCAAGACGAACTTTTTCGCATTGTTCCTCCAACAATGGAATCAAATAATTATGGTGTGGATCTGTACGAGAATGCGCTGGCAGTAATAAGTGAGCATAGTGACATTCATTGAGGTAGTAACTTTGAATATCAACACTATGCACAGGATGTTTATAAATATTTCTTGTCTTCATTGTTTATCTTTCTTTAATGTTTTTGTTTTGTATTTTACATTTTTAAACTTTTCACCTTCAAGTTGCCATTTAATAAAGTAACATTGATAGCCTGGTTGTTTGCCTCTTTATCGCTATTCATTTTCATTAGTCATTTCTTGTTTTTGAATCAACCTTTGCTGTTGCTACCTGCCTTATTAACCGTTAATGAGCTCCCCCCGAGCGCCCTCAAGTGGCGACCCTTGGTCATGTCTCAACCTCTGTTAACTTGTCATCTATGACCTGGCTTTCAAAGTGTAACTTTATTAAATGACACTTTGAAGGGGAAAAGTTTGAAATATGAAAAAAAATAAAGAAAGAGGGGTAAAAAATACAAACAACAAATATCTGCAAACGTATACACTGACCAGTTCCAAATCCCTGTGCATTAAAGCTCTTTCAGTGGAACACTGCAGGAAAATACATTCTTGCATGATTTCCTGAACATTTTTCTGATTATCAAACACTTCTAAGGGGGCTCTTTCAACAGAGTAATAAGGCTTAATACTCGATGAAAACACAGGGTACGTGATTTATATATTTGCACCATTTTCTTTCTCTCAAACACAAATGGAAAAAAGTGTGGTCATATCAGTTCACCCAATCAAAAATTTTGCCAATTGTATTACTCAAGATCTCAGAGAAAATTGAAAATTATTTTGTTGATGATCATATTTGTTATGGTTGTCTAATCATTATAACTGTTGACAATTACATGTACAATCAAATATGTGTCATTCATGGAATTATGTTGCATTCAAGAATTCACATTGCTAGCAACATATCATAAGTAAAATTATATTCAGTAATGACATTGTAATACTAGCCAGATTATCCCAACATTTGCATGATATGTATAGTATTGAGTATCAATATCATGCTTAAAACTTTTGAACTTTCCAATTAGAATTGCTGATTTCATCTAGTTGTTCTCATTTTTTTCCTGAATAATAAATTACTAATATTTTGAACACAGTTTTTTATATTTGTTCTTTTTACAACTAATGGCACCTGTTTCTGGAGTTGAAAACATGGGGCAATGCTAAGAAATAATATGCAAAGATATACAACTGTACTTAATGTGTATTAGTATGTACGTATGTATGTATGTATGTATGTATGTATGTATGTATGTATGTATGTATGTATGTATGTATGTATGTATGTGTGTGTGTGTATTTATTTATTTATTTATGTGTGTGTGTGTGTGTGTGTGTGTGTAATGTATGTATGTATGTATGTATGACCATTGTGTGTATGTGTGCCAGTATCTATGTATGTACGTGTGTGTGTGTGTGTGTTTGTCCGCATATTTTAAGTGGATAGGTAGGTAGGTAGGTAAGTACAGCATGAACATTGTGTATGTGATGCATTATTAAATTGTTCAGGGTCATCCTTTAGTTTGATATTTTATTTCACAACCACATATCCAATTTGCATGATTGACAAATACACATCTGTATGTATTAAAAATGTCTCATGAAAGTACTATTTTCCCCACAATGTTCTACAATGCCAGACTGAGTTTATTGTAAGTCTAGAGGTTACATGTCGAGCTTGGATTCTCTTTAATTAACCTATGTCTAGTAACAATGGCTGTTCATGTAAGTGAGTAACACCAACTTTAAAAACAATGTCAACACTACATGTAGATGAAAGTTAAATAGAATTGAATTAAACTCAACATCTAGTATCTATACACTAGCCATATCATATATTCTTTTAAATTGGGAAATAGATTGGGAAATACAATATGAAAAGACAGTTGTTAACTGTGCTGACATGAACTCATCTGTTTTTCTGTTTCAAATACACACTTGCATTCCAGATTTGGGAAAGAGAGGAAACTGTTTTATGAAAAATAATGCAGTCAACGTTTATTGAATTCCACCTAACTATCAAAAAATAAAACATTTTTCTACAATACATGGAATGTACTGGTGGTATGGGATTGTTTCTAACAACACAGAATACGTACAGTTTATACATGTAATTTGAATGGAACATTTTAGCCAATGGATAAAACTTTGTTCTTAAACTTATCAACTGGAACAGTTTTGTGAAACTTTTATTCTACTATACTCACAATTTCACACATCTTAAAAGAGTACTGAATCAGCTGAGGGTTAGTGTCATCACAAACAAGCACCAAAAGCTATAACAAATTAGTTATGGATACAAACAATAAGTTCCCTATAAAATGTCCCTATCCCGGCTATGGGATTAAATGTTACCCCATATGGATCTCATGCTATTGGTGTGGAATCCCATGTTTTGTCCCATACAAATCCCACAGTGTATCACAATAGTGGGACTTTTCTGTAAGGGGGTACAATGTCTAATTATTGTCGTGTATCACAATAGTGGGACTTTTCTGTAAGGGGGTACAATGTCTAATTATTGTCTTTTAGTCTTCAGTGAATACATTGTTGATCGTCTGATTGAAAAAAGTAAAGTTCCAGTACTAACTAGAGCAGCTTCAAAAGTATAAACAGAAAACAGTTTTGAAAATGAATACCAATCAAGTTTGGTATAGTTGTAATGGCAGATATGCCTACATTTTTGACTTCCCTTCATTGGATGCCACGAAATATGTGGCCCTCACATGGTGATTCAGACAAAAGTGGTTTGTGACCTATGGGTTTTTAGGCATGGGGTGTTTAGTATTTCTTAGATTATCTTCCTTGTCTACAATTCAACCATCTATACAGTTCTCAGCTATGCTAACACTGCCTTCTATTATATGCTGCCTACCTGTCTTAAAATAACACAATCTAAACCGTCCTAGAAAAATATGCAGAAAATTAGTTGATAATGAAACTTATGAACTATCTGATAACTCTATATCGTATAAAGACACAGCGTTTAAGACTGCCACAAAAATATTAAAGATTCAACTCATCCACTACATACAGAATATGAATATCTCCCAGGTGGGCATTGCCTCAGAGTACCACAGGCATGTACAAACAGGTCTAAGTTCAGTTTCGTGCCAAGTTCAATTCAAATCATTAACCTGTCAGTACAAGGGAAATTTCATCACGAATGACGAATAAAGTAATTATTATTATTATTATTATTATTATTATTATTATTATTATTATTATTATTATTATTACAAGTGAAGGGGTTAAAATAGTATATAATAATAAAGCATTGTCTGAGAGACAATTTAGAGGAATGGTGCCTGTTGGTGCTATTGTCAATAAAATACAAAATACACTTTCCTTAGGAGGCAACATTTTGGGGCAATTTATGGCAATTACGATTTGGCAAAGGACAAAGGGCCACATTTTAGACCAAGCAAAATCAAATATAATGCAAAGTGGACCCGTTTTAGACTCTTGAGTTCGAAAAAACCCTGACCCCATTTTAGACCAAATGACTTGAAAACGAACCCAAAAGGTCGGCACATCAATGTATACTCAAATAAGGGAGTAGCCCCCCCCCCCCCACCGATATTTGTCTGAACAGCTCGCATCATGACCAAGCAATACATTGTTCTGTTATGATTTATAATGTTGCCGATAACATTCCCTGAAAACAATATTTGCAATGAGTCTTACTATATTTGTAATATTATTATTCCCAAAGCGCTGACAGGTACAATTATTTTGATTATACAGTGTTGAAAAGTTTACTGAAAAGATTATCGATTTTTTTCCGACACCCTGTAGGCGCTCAGAGCTGTGCGAGTGTGATAAAATTGAGCCAGGTTTTTGAGCTATTGGTACTTATTTTATTGGTCACAATATATTTGTGTGCCGTTGTGGTGGAGTCAAATGATGTATCCTTTCATTGCAAAACTTGGCCTCAGATTTCTGTTTACTATGAAGACAGGTGTACTTGATATTTAAGGATCATTTACAGAAATAATAGTTACCAACGCAACGTTAGACTTGTTTACGAATTATGTCGCTGTACCCATCATCAATGTCGCTTATCAGATGTCACACTAAATGATTGTGTTACTTCCCATCAGAAAATTTAACTGAAGGTAAGGGAAATTTTGATCGTAACATATTCAGTCATGAAATCATCAGGTTTCTGGCAATTTCCATGACTTGTTTAGAAAGATTACAGTTCAATAATATTTGGAAGCAACAGCATAAAGTTAGCGCTAAATATTACGTGATAACAATCAATCCCAGTCAACCAGATGCACATGGTGGTATGTTTGTGCCTCATGTGTATGGTACCGGACGGACTGTCAGTGTCACATTTTGCTTCTTATCTTCAAGATGTTTTAAGAAAATGAAAATAGTCGTTGTCTGATCAACAGAATTTCTCTTCCACTGAAGTTTAGACAACATTTAGTTGTATTCTCATGTAAACGTCGTTGATCATGCATGATATGTCACACTGACCTCGTTTCCTTCGACGTCTTTATGAAACTAGGTCAAGGGTTAAATTCACCGAGAACGAACACTTTCGCTACATTGCTAGTCTTGTTTTGCCGCATAATCATCAAATATTTTCCAGTAAATTATGAATAAATTTCTTATTTTACACTTTGGGCTTTTTAGTTTTGTCTGATAACCAGCCACCTTGAATACTATGTACTCACTTTATTTCACTTTCTCTTGATTGGGTTCATTACCATCCACACACTGACACGAAGCAGTTTCATTGTCTTTCAAAAACGTACCCGTCCCGTTCGTACTGAAGACTTACTGTAGATGTGGCATGGTGTATCGTCTACGACTATATTTGCCTTGTATTAGTTTTAAAATGAAATAAAATTTGAACATGCTGAACAGAACTTTGGCCAGGCATGTCTTATTTTTGTTTTATTTATTTATTTTTTTGTTTTGACGTAACTGTACTAGTTGTGTTGTGTCTATATGAACCTGTGTTTGCCATGATCCAGGTGGACACAACAATGGCAACGCTGAATTGCAACATCAGTACAGCGTTGCGTCTTTTTATGCTGATTTCGACAATGATTCATGCTATGTACCAAAATAAAAGCAATCGACTTTCCGTAGTCTGTTTGAAAGCAAGACAGACAATCGGACTACGCATTATTGTTCAAAAACAAAAACAAAACAAAATATTATCATGAAGCTGACTTGCCTTCTTTATATCAGTTCAAACACAATTTTCGATTTCACTTTGATCATGAGCCACAACCGGGGAACTCCTAAATCGGTCAGGGAACTCAGTTATATTTACATGCTTACTGGCTCGGTAAAGGTTATTATTGTGATGGGCAAGTATAGTGTGTATACTAGTATTTTTTTGGAGTGTTGTGTTTTTGGGTTCATTGTGCACGATTGAAATAGAAACAGGTGAAATGCACATAAAATCGTAAGTGCTAATTCGTATTGGGGAAGGAAACGAGGTCAAGCCAAGTAATCTTTCAAAAAACTACCCGAAACAGTGTGTCATGGTGCCGTATATCGTCTACCACTATTTTTGTCTCTTAAAATAAAATATAATTTGAACATGCTGAAGAGAACTATGGCTAGGCATGTCTTACAGTGCAATTTTTTGTTTCATTTATTTATTCATTTTGTTTTGATTTTTGACGTGGGAGCGTGAGGTATTCACTGCACTGTGCATCTGTGCTATGTCCATATGAACGTGTTTTCGCTGCGATGTGTGTAATTTTCCAGGTAGACACAACATCATTGTTGCGTCTTTTTATATTGACTGCGTCAGTGGTACATGGTATTGTATCAAAACAAAAGCAATCAACTCTCGGTAGTCTGCTTGGAAGCAAGACAAACAATCCAGACTAAAATGCATTACAAAATATTTGCAATGCCCCTTTCTGTTTTTAAGTCAACTTCGTGTAAATTTTAGCAACTTGTAAATTAATGATTATTCCTAGTCGTTCGGCAAAGTCATGTAAACAATAAACTAGTGAGTTGGTTGCTTTCATTGCCTATCATTTTGTGTATATGATGTGTGTACGGCACACCTCGTATTGCATGCTGCATACACACATAAATGCAGTGCACATAACATGCGTGATTCGCATGATAACTATAGCTACATTGTAATACATTCTAGTGACGTCAGTCGTCTTGCATGCGCAAAATATTACAGTCGCCATCTTGATAATTCTGCACTTGTCAGCAATCTTCACGACTGAGAAATTCTGGATAATAATATTGATATTCCTGTAACAATCGATGTAGTGATACTGTGATCGATCCCAACTATATTGTGTCCTTATCGTTTGAATTTGGCATGTGTCACTGGGATCCGGAAATATGTACGTACGCATATGCACATCATGTTGTCAGTTGAGTTGGAGAATTTAAAAGCAGACGATATTTTGTTTGATAAAATCCAAGTACAAACAATAATATACAGTATGGAGTCAACGATCATGTCAACTTGTACTCAAATGTGTGTGTACACTTACTTTGAAGATTTTGTGATAAAAGACTTAACCATCTGCGTAAATGGAATTGTCAAGAACTGGTGGTATTTTATGTATTTACAATTTATTCTGGTGATTTTAGAGTTTTAGAATTGCATAGGTATGATACAGATAATTTCAAAAATCATGAAACCTTGTTACAACATATATCACCAACCCATACATTCAAACAGCAATGATGTTTTTTCCTAAATTTGACATTTTTAAAGTGTTTTATGTCTAATTTTTCAAAAAATCACATAATATGGTTATTTTGGTTACCATGGCAACTGATGTTCATTAGATGACCACTTTTTTTTTGAATTCAGCATGACAAACTACCCTTAGTAGTGTGGTCAATGTGCAAATAAAAAGATATTTATCAGATTTATAATGTTATTTGTGTGATGTATGTGTATATAATGAAAACATAATTTTCACGTCTACCATACGTTTCCATGGAAACAGCTATCCAATTTTAACAATTTATGTTACACCAGGTAGCACTAACTCATACATGTCTAATATAAGGGCATTTTTTCACTGTATTATCTTTTTTTCAATGTTTCATGTCAAATTTTAGAAAAAATGGTTAACATATTATGGTGGTTTTGGTTACCATGGCAACAGATGTTCATAAAATGACCCCCTTTTTTGAACTCAGCATACAAAACTACCCCAGGTAGAGTGGTTAATATTCAAATAAACATGATTATTATAAAAATTAGTATTATTATATACTTATTTTATAATTATTACTATTAGCCTGAACATGACAACATTTTGTCTTGTATGCATTACACAAGGGGTGGAGGTGCGTGGGTGGGGGGGGGGTGAAACTGACCCAGAAGTCTGTGATAACGCCACTGTGTGCAAGGAACATTATTCATCATCATGCTCATTATGCACTTTTAAGCTGGAGGTCATTTATGTCACAGGCAATTGTCCCATTTTTTACCCAATCAGCAGACTGTTATTAATAGCTATGTCACCAGGTTTTACATAATGCATATTTGCATACAGAGTACAGTCTATGAAATTTGTTGTATTGTCAAAGTTAAGAGTACTATTTAGGGCCATTTTTGGCCATAATGTATTTATCTAACTGCTATACGTTTCTCTGGATTTTTTTATTGATGCCAATGAAGGTAAATGTCCAATATTTGTTTGGATTTATAGGACATGTGTACCCTCTAGTTATCTTATTGAGTGGAGCATAAATTGATAACTTTGTAGTAGCATGATTCGTGTGATGTTACATTTTTCTTAGTAAAACAACAACCCATACGCAATGATATGTCACTGTGCAATATCTTACCCACAACTCTCTCTGATTGGTATGCTTGGAAGTTCCTTATTTTATAACTTCTTCAATAACCCATATTTGTCAACATTTTAAGCATAGTAATTTTTTTACTAATTACGTTTAATTAATATGTAACAAAAGGACGTTTGGGAATCAAAAAGTAAGTTCTAAATTTTTCATAAAATGTGCTAACAAGTAAATGAAACGTACTGTGAATAAAACACTTTTCAATGTCAAAGTACCAATAACTTGGGTAGACAGTGTGTATGATGAGTTTTAGTATGTAAATTTCTTTTGTCATACCTATTCAAATAAATCTATATCTTTGGCAAACACATTAACAGGTGCATATATTTTCCTTAGTTTTGTGGAAAATATTTTGCATGTCTTTCAAGAAAATCTGTTGACAAATTTCTAAAATTGCTACTCCTACAATAAATCATTGATACCAGAACCAATGAAAATATATATTCAGAAACTCATCAGTGTCAATTCTACGTTTTGAAAATAGCAAAAATATTCTTACAAAATCCTGTACACAGGTGAGATTTGTCTTTTTTCAACGAGCTGATGTCCAACAGTACAAATCAGAGAGAGTTGTGGGTAAAATATTGTACAGTGACGTGTCCCTGGGATGATTTCCGGTTTTAGTAACTGATTTCACTGTTGTAAAATTTGACCCACCCCCCATCTCTATCCTATCCGTGATGCTAGGAAAATTTGAACATATTTCTCTCTGCAAACATTTAGCGTATGAAACAATAGACTCACCCTCGCACTTGTAGTTTCATTATCTCCCTCTAGCTCTGAATCCGAAAAATTCTTCTTGCAATCCCACAAATGGTCACGCAGTACACGAATATCGAATTCACCATGACACCACCTGCACGTTTCTTTCACTGTTACAGAAGACTCATTTAAAGGTAATATTGAATCCATCGAAAGATTTTTTTGAATAGGTCTCAAGTATATCTTCCATTGTGGTGCTATATTTCTTTTCAAACTGGCTAATGACCATGCACAATTAATTAATGATAAATTTCGACTGCCAGATGAGCACTGCAGCAGCTTAAACCCACCACAGTCACGCAACAGATATCTACACTCCCGAATTATGTTATGGAGACTAGCTTGTGCAGGAAACCCGCAAGGTAGTAGTAGCCCTGGAGCTTACAGTTTCCTCCATCATGGTGATCCTCGTGTAGTGGAGAGATTCGCGAGATCTCGCATATCCGATTGGCGCGAAATGTGTCTTTGTGTAGCAAGGTAGAGTACAGTGTGCCCCCTTGTGGGAAATAAATGTTAGGCATGTCATCATATAATGACAAGTACGCCTAACAACAACTACAGAAGGCATCACGTCATAACGTGTACGCTTATCAACCTACTGTGCATGCCTAACACCAACTTCAGAAGGCATCACGTCATAACGTGTACGCTTATCAACCTACTGTGCATGCCTAACACCAACTTCAGAAGGCATCACGTCATAACGTTTACGCTTATCAACTTACTGAGCATGCCTAACACCAACTTCAGAAGGCATCACGTCATAACGTGTACGCTTATCAACCTACTGTGCATGCCTAACACCAACTTCAGAAGGCATCACGTCATAACGTGTACGCTTATCAACCTACTGTGCATGCCTAACACCAACTTCAGAAGGCATCACGTCATAACGTGTACGCTTATCAACTTACTGAGCATGCCTAACACCAAATTCAAAAGGCATCACGTCATAACGTTTAAACTTTACGCTTATCAACCTACTGTGTACATATCACATCATGATATTTGCACATATGGACCAAACCAGATTATTTCAATTTAGTCAAATTTGGCTGTTTTTCAAAGTCATCAACCCTAGAATTAAATACACACATTTGTTAGGGTAGGGCCAGTATTTACGGTGCGGGAAGGGGGGGGGGGGAGTTTGGTGGGGGGGGGGGCATGTAAAAAATTCAGGATTAAAATTTTGGGTCATAAAAATTGGTCTGAGGGTGTGGGGATGTGATATTTTGCTAATGGGTTGAAACAAATTAAACCCCAGGAGTGGTCATTTACAGATTAGATTACATTACAAAATTTTGTGTGCCTTCACCACAAAAACTTCTGAAACCTATCTTGAGTAATTGTGGGTGACAGCCATGCAAAGGTATTTGTGTATGCCTTCTCCTGTACTGTACAGCTGTCTGTATATCTCGCTCTTTCTTTTCTAACCACAGGGAGCAGTGAGCATGTGATTGATAGCTCATTTGATTGTTCGCTCGCTTCTAACCACAGGGAGCAGTGAGCATGTGATTGATGGATCAATCGATTGATTGATGGGTCAATTTGTTGATTGATTTATTATTTGCTTGAATGAGAGATCGATTGAATGATTAATTTTTGTGGTGAAATTAAACTTATTTTGTGTGTGATATTGATCAAGTGACTCATTGATTTTTGTGGTGGTATAAACTTTTCTACTTCCCTGGCTACATTTCTCTCAGTCAGCTGTATATAATCATTTGTTCATTGATTAGATAAAAATCAGTCAATTGATCAACCAAATAATAAATCAATCTATAAAACGATCAATAAATTAATCAATTACATGCTCACTGCTGCATGTGCGCTCTCTCTCTCTCTCTCTCTCTCTCTCTCTCTCTCTCTCTCTCTCTCTCTCTCTCTCTCTCTCTCTCTCTCTCTCTCTCTCTCTCTCTCTCTCGACTTTTTCAAACATTCAAACTTCAGGAGCAGTTGTTTACGTTGCACATTTGCAAAATTGTTCACTTCATTTACCTACATACTGTCATACATTCAAGTAGAGAGCCCAGCAAATGTGTTTCTCTGCCAAATTATCTCTGTATAAGTTAAAGTGTAGGTAGTATAGCCATACAGTTATATGATAATGTAGAGCCGGTAAAATTCGGGTGTTAAAGACAATTTTCAAGGACTCTTTGGCATTCGATAATGTGCATGGTTTGAAATTTCATGCCCCTAATTGGCCTCATATATGTCCTTATTTCCCAAAATGTGGATGTGTGTGTGTGTGTGTAGGGGGGGGGGGGGCTTCCTAGGGGTGTAGATTGATTTGTTCATGACACAATTCCATAAGTAATATGCGAATTAGGGCTAAAATGCGTCTTTTGGTCAAAAATATGTAATTCCAAAACTACTGAGCAGATTGGGTTGAAATTTAATGGGACATTTTAGAATCTGGTGATGAAGAGATATTAAGTATGTAATAATATCATCTATGATATGCAAAGTGGGTGTTCACGTGTGAATTTTGGTCAAACCTTTAATATCTCAAAAAGTACTTTGCTGATGGGGCTGAAATCATATAATAAAGTGTTTGCATCATATAGAGTTGGGCTCATATCATACAAAGGCATTCACATAATATAATAGAATGTTTGCATCCTATAAATATATGCTTGCTTCATATAATGTGTTCACATCATATAATGTTACATTTACATCACATATTGAAATATTTGCATCATATAAAGATATGTTCACATAATATAAAGATGTGTTCACATCATATAAAGATGTCTTCATATGATATAAAGGCATGTCCATATAACATAAAGATATGTTCACATTATATAAATTCATGTTAAAATCATATAAAGATATGTTCACATCATATAATGGTATGTTTACATCATATAATGAAATGTTCACATCCTATAATGGTGTGTTCATATCATATAAAGATATGTACACATCATATATTGGTGTGTTCATATCATATAAAGATATGTTCACATTCTATAATGGTGTGTCCATATCATATAAAGATATGTACACATCATATAATGGTGTGTTCACATAATATAAAGATATGTACACATCATATATTGGTGTGTTCATATCATATAAAGATATGTACACATCATATAATGGTGTGTTCACACCATATGATGGTATGTTTACATCATATAATGGTATGTTCACATATAATGAAATGTACACATATAAAGATATGTTCACATTATATAAATTCATGTTAAAATCATATAAAGATATGTTCACATCATATAATGGTATGTTTACATCATATAATGAAATGTTCACATCCTATAATGGTGTGTTCATATCATATAAAGATATGTACACATCATATATTGGTGTGTTCATATCATATAAAGATATGTTCACATTCTATAATGGTGTGTCCATATCATATAAAGATATGTACACATCATATAATGGTGTGTTCACATAATATAAAGATATGTACACATCATATATTGGTGTGTTCATATCATATAAAGATATGTACACATCATATAATGGTGTGTTCACACCATATGATGGTATGTTTACATCATATAATGGTATGTTCACATATAATGAAATGTACACATATAAAGATATGTTCACATCATATAATGGCATGTTCACTTCATATAATGGTATGTTCACATCATGTAATGAAATGTTGACATCATATAAACAGGGTTCGTACACTTAAAGCAAAACAAAATTCCAGGACTTTCCAGGGGTTTTTCGTCAGTTTTCCAGGGGTATTCATATTGATTTGGGCCATTTTCCAGGGATGTTGACACTAAAGTATATTTTTTGAATGACATCTAATTGTCTGATGTGGACGAGAAAAAAATTAACAACAGTTCCCATAATATGTTACAAAACATTTTAAAGACAATCGACACAATGCAAGATGTTGTTGGTTTCAAAACCACGTTTGCACGCTAAGATTAACGGAGAAACCTCTGTCATACCCCCTTAGTAGCAGTTTCGTCAAGCTGGTGCATTGATCGTGTAAGATTGAGTCACAGCATTCGTCAGTCTAATTCAGACATATCCAGAAAAATAAATCAAAAACTAAAGTTTGTCCTCGTTATTGTATGGTTTGATGTTACTAGATTTATAAGTCACCTAAAATAATTTTTTTCTTCAAAATTTAGAATAAAAACGTCATTTACGTAACGAAATTTCGAGCTATGAATAACTGAATACATTCATCGCTAGCGTCTCGATGTTTATGTACGGATGCCACGAGTTGCGGAACATCGCGATTTCAACTCAAATTTGACCATTGACGTATGTTACTGTACCGACAACATAAAACAGTAGTTTATTCTTTTAGAACATGTAACACAAATACCCATTTATTGACGACATAAAAGTCACAACCGTACTTCCACAACCCAGAAATTCAACTGCACTTCCCTAGGCCCTAGCCATGCCTGAGTTTGTAGTATGTCGACTCGCGCGCCGAACTTGTAACAATTTCTAATCGTGGTTGATGATGCTTTGATACTCGCTACAATGTTACGATAATCTTGTTAGCAGACTTACTGTTACCCCCGGCCGGGACTGTTAATGCAATATCATGTCCCTGAAATGACGACTGGGAGATGGAGTAGTAATATACGCAAGATCGAAACAAACACTGCGCCCCCCCCCCCCATTCAACTACGCATAGGCACGGTCTGTGGGGCAAAGTGTCTCGTGTACCGATCATTTGACTGTTCTGGGTTTAATCGGCGTGAATTTTGATTCACCACCGTGGCGAAAGACTTTGAAAATATTTTCGCCATTTCACATTTACGAGATTCAGAACCATATGAATGGGTGGCTCGAGCAAACATGACGATCGTCAATATTAATCGATCGATTGATCATGATCATTTTCCAGGGTTTTCCAGGGGTAGGGCACATTTTCCAGGGTTTTCCAGGGTTTTCCAGGGAGGGTTTGAAATTCCAGGGTTTTCCAGGGTTTTCCAGGACCGTGCGAACCCTGTATAAAGATATGTTCACATCATATAATGGTATGGTCACATCATATAATGAAATGTTCACATCATATAAAGATATGTTCACATCATATAACAATATATACACATCATATAATGATGTACACATCATAGAATAAAATTTTCATATCATATAAAGCTATATCTACTTCATATAATATATAGTAATGTACTCGTATCATATAATGAAATGTTTACATCACGTAATGATATGTTCGCATATTTTTTAGACTTAAGACAGCTGCGGCTTTCCATATACATACATACATACATACATACATACATACATACACATACACACACACACATACATACATACATACATACATACATACATACATACATACATACATACATACATACATACATACATACATACATACATACATACATACATACATACATACATACATATTGGAATGTCAAGATCATATTCAGTATAAATTCATACCTGTCAGAACACCGTCAGTAAAGTACAGATACACTGGGTTCATAGCAAAGGAACTCAGTAAAAGTCCACATGTCGAAATAATCCCTCCTATAAAAACAATAACTCTTGTACCATATTTGTCATTCAAAAGACCTGCCACTGGACCTATAAGAGAGATTATGTCATTTTAAAGTCACCGTTTAAACGGTGACTTTAAAATGTAATATCTCAATTTTATCATTTGTATAACCAAACCTTGTCGAGGAGAGAGCAGAAACGTTACTCAATATCTATCGTCTTAGAAAAATCAAAATGAAATTGATTAAAGAGCAGAAAGTCAAAAATTAATGGTCTTATTTGCGTGGTCATTTAATTTTGCAATATATAAGTCATAAATATTACTGAGCATGAATGACTTTTCTTACTTTGGTATAATTAAATTCAAACTCACTGACAAAGCTAACAATACTAATTCGTAGTGCAGGTATCCATGCAATCGTTGCAGCATTGGCATTGAAGTCTTCAAGTAGAGCAACAATAAATACACCACCAGTGGTTGCCATGCCCATCACTATCAATCGTACAATAACAGCACTGACGACGACAATCCATCCCCACTGACCACCACAACCAGGTGGACGTCGATTGGTCGAACTAGAAGACTGATTACATGTACACATATTTACAAAATGAACGAAGTGTGTTGTGTTGTGTTGTGTTGTGTTGTGTTGTGTTGTGTTGTGTTGTGTTGTGTTGTGTTGTGTTGTATTGCATTGCGTGTGTGTGTGCGTGTGTGCGTGTGTGTGTGTGTGTGTGTACGTGTGTGTGTGTGTGTGTGTGTGTGTGATTAATTAATATTTTGATAAACCAGAATATAATATAGATCATATCCTATGTTAACTTCATGGAAAACACACACACACACACACACACACACATACACACACACACACACACGGACAGACACACACACACACACAGACATACAAACACACACTTATTCACTTATTCATCTACTATTTATCATGTACCTAAGTTTTATCAGTTTCTTCAGCCTGGGGAGCGATGGATTTGTAGGGGGGTCACCTGCTTTTGAAATTGGCAGTGGGGGGGGGGTCATGCTGTTTTGAAAATTGTGTTTTGGATTGTGATGGAAGAAAAAAATCCTTTTCTACAATGGCATATAGCCTTGTCTGAAATGTGGTACATGTAAATATTTGTTCTTGTCCCTGTTTCTTACATCAATTCTTTAATATAACTTCACGTAAGAGTTCAAACATAACTATACATATACATATACATATACATATACATATACATATACATATATATGTATTACCTAGCTACTACTCTAGTTACAGAACATGTCATGTAAGTACTAACTGTTTCACAATCAATGCTTCACTTATATTGCACTTTGGGCAAAAGTGAACTTGAAGGTTTCTAAATGGTAATCTTCATTGTCTATACTTTATAAAAGAAGTCAATCTAAATTACCGGTGACTTTACTATACATGCAATATTAATGCCCCTATACCAATGTTATGGGTTCATTTTTATGTGACATGGGAAACTTAAAAGTTACATTTACGTTAGCTTTTCAAAGCTTGAAAATATTGCTTCAAAGGCTATGAATAACCTACAAATTGCCTTAATAGAAACAAAAAACCCTCCAGATCTGCCAGGGGGAAACCCCAAGGACTCCCTTACCCCCAGAGGTCACTCGTGTATTCAACCAACAATCAGATGAACAAAACTTCTTACATACTGTCATAATGGTATTAAACTTTTCTTAAACATTTTCACCCTATGCTAATGAGATGATAGTGTCTTTTAAAAATGTGAAATGTTTGCCAAGATAGTCTAAAATAGCCTCCCCTACCAGTATCTACACGTAGGTCGTCCTACCTGAGGCAGTCCCAAGTCCTACCTGAGGTAGGATAGATTTGTGTCTACACGTAGGAAGGTTACAGCGTAGATGTCGCGCGTTCCGTCCTGACAGTACTATAGGACGAAGTTAGGAAACGTCTCAAAGGTGTCCTAAGTCAGGACGGTTTCAGGACAGGTTCAGGACACGTTTGCGTCTACACGCGCTTCAAACTATCCTGAATCCTACCTCAGGTAGGATTTTTAGTGCCGTGTAGACAGGGCTAATGATACTACCATTAGATGTGCTGACCTTTAATATAATGATGCCATTTAACTTTTTTAAGAATATATTTCAACCTATGCAAGTTATAAAGTATTATTTTCTGATACTTGATGGTGCTGTCTTGTAAATCTTGGTTGGAAGTTATTGCTATGAAAGGGTCTGAATAGCCTAAAATTGGCTTTAAGAGAAAAAATACCTCCAGGGCTTCTAGGGGGAGACCCCAAGGACACCCCCATGAGATGGACATATTCCCTTCTCAAGCTCCCCCTACCTTTCACTGTCAAGATGATATTAAACTCTTTTTGGAATATATTTACCCTGTGTTGTCAATAATTGTATGATCGTTCTATCCAGGGATCTTATAAGTATTTGCAAGACACGTACGGCCAAGCAGTCCACATACTGAGTCACGATCAAAAATACCTGTCATATAGATGGTCATGTGAGTATGATATAATGGGGGGGGGGCATCATATTTAAGAATTAAGTGATGGCGGGGGGGGGGGGGGGGTTAGCCTGCTTTTTTACAGATAGGGGGGTCAGTGACTTTTTGTCTACCCGATGGAACAATCCACCGAACCCCCCCCCCCCCCAGGCTGGAGAAACTGACCTAAGTTGAACTGTGTGCGACCCAATATGTATGCTCTCATAGTATGAAGCAATATTGGTAGACTGTCGACAGTCATTCGTGCCTTTTTTGCTACGTTTCATCTAAATCAAAGTCGTCGCCTTGCTCTGTAGCACTGGATAATGCGTACTGATAGGAAGTGCGATTGCCGACGGCACGAACTCGAATGGACTGTAAGATACGTCGTGACGTTTCGTCCTCACCGGCCTCCTCTCAGGGTTAGGGGTTAGGGGTTAGCCGATGTTTGAGGGCGCCCTGTCACGGCGTACCTTAATTACAGACTAGAACTCGAACTGTGAGTGCCAAAGCTCCGGCACTCGCTGATCAGTACGTGGTTATAGTATTGCTCCGGATGGGAGCGAGGCAATGACTTTAGTTTTAGATAAAACGTAGCAAAAAGGCACGAACTACTGTATACTGTCGACAGTCTACAATATTGGGTCACACTAACAATATGATATGTTCGACGACCAAATTTAACAGAAATCTAAACTTATGTTAATTGACTATGTCTTGAAGAGTCACTTAAAATCAACTTACCTTCATATGTGTATGTGCGAGCTGTGATGCCACAATTAGCACTGCTTTGGGGTCAAGTTTGTAGTCTCGCTGACAGACTTGTGACTATCGTCCCAGAGCTTTGTTAGGCAAACAAAGTGCGCCCTGAGCGGCGAAGCCGCGAGATATTCATGAGGGACTTTATCCGTGGGATCTAGACTAATTAAGTCTAAACTGCTCGCGGCTTCGATCACCACTCGGTACGCACTTCGTGCGCCGTTATTTTTCTAAATAATGATTATAGGTTGTAATAAAATACATATCCAACAACATTTCCATGTAATATGTTTCTAATTGTTGTATTTATGTATTAATTTTGTCTATGTGTATCTGGCTGTTGGTCAACAATTCATGACTCGCATTATTTAGACTGTGTACTAATTTATGTTATTTGGCCACCTGGTCAAGGGTGCATTTCAGGTGAAAGGTTAACGCCATAAATACATTGTATAGGTTGTCATGATGTAGTGTTTCAGTTCGAGGCAGAACGACAAATAAATATTGTAGTAAGTAAATAGTTCAGTAAACCATGCTCTTGTGGTGATTTTAGTTAGTTTGGTGTGAAATGAGGGTTGTGGAAGATTCACTTCTTTTCATGATTTACGATATAAGAGTATTAGTTGGCTCCAGACTACTAGTGTACCTCTTTCATCATATTTTGACAGACTTTAAATATTGGGTTTGACTTCTTTTGTCGTTCATTTATGTTCTTACGTTGACGTTGTCTACTAAACAGGCATCACTTTAAACACAGAAACAGCAAGACATTGAAGAGGAAAAAAATGTTGAGCAAACGTCAGAGCAGATTTCAAAAATTATTTATATAAATTACAAAGTTCGATTGTCTGCCACGTAGAGATAACCTGAGACAAGAGACATACAGTACAGAAAACCAATCAATCTGCCTCAGAAAGTGACAGTCATTAAAGCTTTGAGAGAAAAGTTCATAGGTAAAGGGGCAATCAACCACTTTGGGTGAACAGATAGTCTGATGACTCGTGGAGACGATCAGTAATCTAAGTAATGAGTTCATCTTGTATACGTAGTAAGGATATGTTTTTGTTTGTTTGTTTGTTTGTTTGTTTGTTTGTTTGTTTGTTTGTTTGTTTGTTTGTTCATTTTGTTTTATGTTATATGTATATGTTCTTTGCCTGCGACTACGAACCATTTTTGAATGTCTAAAAATGCAGTTTCATTTCAAAATAAATTCACTACCGAGTTATACTGTAGCGTAGTATCACGCACCTCTCCGATAACTGCAATGCAGTTGTTTACATGTCAGCCTTAACTTTATTACTCAATCAGTGTGCGCATTTGCTCTATAGTATCACATAATATTTACTATTTGCATATCACTCAGTGATATATTCAAACTTATAACCTTCAGCTGAAAAATGAGTGCGTCTTTGTTTTGCGTACTATTCCATTAAATGTACAGAAATGTTTGTGATATGCTTTGTTCTAGTTAAGCAAAAATTGCACCCTCTGTGAAGGTAATTTTGATATCCTTCATAAATTTAGGAATTCATGTTTACGATCGCCTGACGACCGTCATTGGACTTTCGCCATTCTGTGTGGAATGTTTGACTATTTCTCTTTGACATTAAAAGTACAGTTCAAAGACTTGTTACAATGTATACAACGGTGATATTTTGTTCGGTTGACAACAAATTTGGCATTGGAAATGCTGGTTATGGCTGGATTTCTAATTGTCTGCTAGATTTGTTTACAAGGGACGGGCAGTGATCACGTGAGACAACAAGCAAAAATATGGCTGTTGGTGAAAAATACGCCTGCATATCTGCAGGGCTCTCGACCAATCAGAATTTGAGCTTGGTGACAGGTGACGTATACATTTGTATATATAGAGATACCACAGACTGCAAGCGGCAAAAAAGTTTCAGTTGTGTACATTTTAAAGCTGAATTTGAATGAAATATATTTGTAGCAATGCAGCACCATGAATGAATGGCTTCCCTGCCGCTATAACAGGCCGTGTATTGCAATACATGTATATTATACGCAGAAACTAATATTTTGTGTTCGTTAGTTAAATTGCATATTATTTTCGCTCGTAATGTTGTTTTTTGCACGATTAAAATCCATGTTTGTATAAATTCCATGGTTTTATTTGTAAGTTTCTAGTCAATGTGGTGCAAAAGCTATCTTTGTATTATTTTTTACATTTCATTGCCATTCAAGTTGGGCATAATATTTGTTTTGATAACTTTTCATGTAATTATCAATGAATTATTTTTTAATCTATAAATCATATTTGCGTTCTTAAATTCATTTTCACATTTGACAAAGGCTACGTTTAATTTTATAAACTCCACATCAACATGCAACGACTCCATGTTTGTATGTGACTTGGTTGAACAAAAGAGGGCGCCCTTTGTATGGAATGCAGGTGTCTATACATGTATGTGTTTCTATGATGGGGAAACTTTGATTTGTACTTTTAAACTTAAAGTTACTGTTCATGAGTGTTATTTTCATTCATTCAAGTGACATGTCGGAGTCCTTATTGTACACATATCTATAGCTAATTGTCTACTCATCGCCAACATTCTACCGCCTTCGTTCAAGTGAAAAGTGGTATTTTAAATCTATTTTCGCCGGTAATCACGGCAAATTGCATAGTTATATGACATTTCACTTTTATCTAAAATTATATTTGTAAGCTCACTCATTTTGTGTAAAATTCTAGATAAAAATAGATAAAAATAACCGAATTAAATAGTTTAGTATATGTGCAAGGGCCTACAAGTATTATGTTATTTAAAGAGCGCCCACTATAATTTGAGGTAAGAAACTTTATTCGTTTGTCCAACGCCATGTTTTTCTCCAACTAATGGTAGACACGTACTGTGGAAAAAAAACGAGATAACTTCTGTAGATTTACATTTACAATTGAAATATAACCCCGGAATTAACCTTCCTAAAATGTGTCTGGTCTGAACGTGAATTGGGAAAACGTTAAACTTATTCAGATGAGTTTGGTGATATTTCAGTGCGTGGTGTGTGGAAGCTTATATGACTTAATCTCGTCCACTCAATTGTTACCGACATATGATATATACCTTCAATTTCATTTGGTAAGAGAATATTGTTCCAAATTTCAACGAGAAAGGGGCATTCCCATAGCTTGAGATACATGCATGCACTTTAAGGCGAAGACCACTATGAGTTTAAGGTAAAGACCCTGAATGCATACAATCGCATTAGTCGAGTGATGACTGTAAACAGAGCCATAACAATTACATGAATTATTTGATTCCTTTATTTACGAACAACTTTTAATAAAAATAGTTCTTCCTTATATCTGTTTTAATACCTCATTTCTATTCTGATCCTTACTGAACTTTGCCGCATGTTGTCTTGGAAACATGCTATTTTTTATGTTCTAAACTAACTTTTTCTTTTAATTAGCTCTAGCTCTATCAGGCACCTGTTTTACAGCTTACAAGTTCAATTCTTATCCAAACTGGGCCTTTCAACATTGCCTTTTAACACCAATAATACATTATGTGATCGTGAACAAATGGAAACATAGCAATATCTGTATGGATGTGACAAGATGCAACATACATTTTGACATTATAGCCAATCAAAGTTGGTTTATAAAAAGAAAGCAGACACCTGCCTGAAAGTGACGTGGTATGTACATCCGTAACACATTATATATGAGCTCCATTCTCCTTCATGATTATCGTCGCCTGACCATGCAAAACGTGCTTGAGATACAGTCCAAATTAATAATGAAATATTCGAGATTGTCTTTTACAACCCAAGGCATATACAGGTTTTGTCTTTCGTGACGTTTTAGTCATCCAAAGCAGAGTGTCGTGATGGTGAAATTATTGGTCACCTCATTAAGGGATCCCAGAGTGGGTAAAAATGACATGATCTTATATGATGAATAATGACAATAGAGTTAATGATAATAGTCGCGTTGAATCAAAGAACATTATTCCAATGCCTGGAATTGTCAAGACATGATAAACGGTATATTCTGCTCATTAGTGGTTACTATATAGTGTCACACAGCGTTCGTTTATTTCACTGCTGTAGACATCAAATCTATTCTAAACGTTTGTATATAGACAATGCCAATGATTCATTGGAAACTATCTAATAGGAAAATCAACCTATACACGTATTTCAGTGATTTAGCATCCTATCAATTCATCCATCCATTCATCCATCCATCCATCCACCCACCCACCCACCTACATACCCACGCATACGCACATACACAATACATGAATGAATGAATGAATGAATGAATGAATGAATGAATGAGTTGGTTCGTGCGTGCACGCACACACACACATACATACATACATACATACATACATACATACATACATACATACATACATACATACATACATACATACATACATACATACATACATACATATATACATGACATACATATACATGTCTAATATGATATTAAACCTCAAGAAAACGTGCGTGAAGAGAGAGCTTGTCATTGCATACTGTATGATCTATTTCATAATGTATAGCAATCTGCGGCGTCTTCAAAGCAAGCATTATCGCTACAGTTTCGCCGTACAATCAATCGATATGTTTAATGAGTAAAATCCAAGTATACGTATATGGTATTGCGACGTTCTCGGTTTTTGTTTTTGCTGAAATTTGATTTATACTGACAGTAACGTTTGAATGCAGCTTTAGATAATCCCACATCATGTATACGGTATGTAACACTCTTAATGACACCCTTAGAGAAATTACATTTCAAAGGTTAACGCATCAAAAAGAGAATTTAAAAGTTGTATATAATAGCCTTGCTGCAAGCTGTGGTAAATATAGACATCATTTCCTTTGTATTTGAACATTGTACATTGTACATGTGATGCGTTAACATTCAGTAGCTAGAATATGCAACAAGTAGTACAAAATGTTTATACTAAATTTTGATATATATTTAATAGCACCAAGTTAGCATGCAAAGTCCAGCTGTGTATGCACTTTACTGTATGCAGTATGTTGTAACAGTTATTTATTATATATTTTGTAGAGCGTTAACATGCAATACAGCTGACTCTTTAAAAGGCCATGGAGGCCTTGAGCGGATAGTCAATTCTATCAGCTACTAATAATCGGTTGCTTTGCGTTATTTCATGTATATATGTGTATATATATATATATATATATATATATATATATATATATATATATATATATATATATATATATATATATATATATATATATATATATATATATATATATATATATACTCTCTATTGACAATGTACGTTGGGAACACAGCATGTTGTCGACACTGATTCAGCACACTGCCTGATAGTTACCGTCTGTATGAATCCTACAGTGAACGTTCAATAATTCTCAACCCTATACGTAGATAATTGTACAGACGTTTCGATTCAAGTCTAGTTTAAAAGAATTACAGTGGAACCCCGCGCAAAATCGTGAATTAGGCTTGGAAGTCATCTTATATTTGCTGCTGACTCTGCGTCTTTAAGAACGAGCGCAATACCTATATGCGTACGAATGGCTTGTCTGATCTAATTGGCGTACCCCATTATTATGAAAAAGCAGCACTCAGCTTAAATCTGTTCATGGAAAGATTTTCCTCCGATAATGACTTGATGACGTAACGGTTGTCATGGTAATACATCTTTGACATTCGTAGAATAAGGCAGCTGAGTAGTATCGCGTGCTGTAAGTTTTCCCCCTGGTCTTTCTGTTTTGTACCATACTTTTAATGACAATGTAGTTTACTTCTCAAGTGTTTTTAGAACTTGTGAATTCGACGTTCCGGTAATGGTTCAAGTAGTTAGTGTACACATGGCTAGTGGAGAGCTTCAAAGACTACAATTATTAACCTGTAATCGAGTATATATGCATTGTGTACTCTTTTCCGTTCTCAGTGTGAAAAAACAGTTTACGAAATCGGAAGTTGTCAGCAGCTACCATTGCAGTGTGATTTATCTTTAACATCAAAACACCGATTTCAACACTCTATTGGTGTCGTCTTTTTCTACATGGCTATTTGTATTAGTATGGCCTAGAATTTCGTTCAAACTAGAGCAATAATCATTGATAACAAACTTCTTTAATACTTTTTGAGAAAAAGTAAAAACAATAAAAAAAAATCATCAAAAAAATACAATCAAAATTTGAATATTTTGTACACTTTGATTGCTTAAATTGCACAACTTCCCCATTATTGGTTATATACTGAAACCGTCAATGTTCATGCAACAGATATAAGTTATTATTCAGACTTAACGTCACTGTGTTTCTCATACATTGGAGACAGGACATTGTATATCGGTATATCACTGAGATACACATACTTATTCAGATTTTGTATCGAGAAAACATTTTCAATTGCTAGGAGTGGGATTGAAATAGGAAAGTAGTTAAAGAAATTACTTTGGCTATTTACCTACACTGGAAATGTGTTTCATATTACTAACGAAGTCCCTTTTCAAATTTTCAATGTGCTTATCAAGTCCTAAAGGGACTTTGTCATAAATGTCACAGGTATTAATTTTACTGTGCTTATCTGGGACAGATATTGTTTGTTCAATACAGATTGCGACGTATCTTTTTTAATTGCAATGACATTTAGATTAGATATTATCATCCAACGCAGCACGTCTGCTAACCTATAGTCATACTATCTTCTATAATAGTGAATTTGCTATACCTTAGTTTCTTTATACGTGTTTTCTCTTATCTCCTGCCAATGTTAGGACATACGTGCCTGACGATGAGCGAACGCTGTAGAAATAAATACTATATTTAATGAAACATCTATATTTAGGGTGTTTAGAAAAGATGTCAAAATGTGTCATTTATACAGATCTTAGACTTAAATAATTTAATTCAGCATTAAAATTTCAATTTCAGGTATTTGCCATAATATAAGTAGTTTATTAAAGTCACTCTCCTGTCTAAATTTGACATGTCTACCTGCGTCTATAAACTATTTTTCTAGTGAAATATGATATTGTAATTTCATATATACACATATGCTCGCGCGCACACGCATCCATCCATCCATCCATCCATCCATCCATCCATACATACATACATACATACATACATACATACATACATACACACACACACACACACACTTACATACATACATACATACATACATACATACATACATACATACATACACATACACACACATACATACATACATACATACATACATACATACATACATACATGCTAAGATATAGAAGTATCGATCCTTTCACCATATGTACTAACAGAAACGTGTTAATAAATCAATATACACAGATGTAGCGATACCGTTTCACTAACAGCCATGCTTTACATACTCCGAACATAACGAACGATACTTGAAATATTTTCAAATCCATTTTTCATTTTTTAATTATAAAATATTCCGGATCTATTGGATGAAGATTATACTATACATCCCCACTAGAAATCAACTTTATGCATGAAGATTATGTCTTTGTTGAAACAGCTGCTTTAATTAATGCTACTTACAGTTGTCAGTTGGCGCTAAGGACACAAAGCTGGACAGATGGTATACGACTAGACTACTTAAAAGGTGCACTCGATCACTATATGTTACATTGTGAAGAGAATATACAATAAGAAGATTATATGTTTAAGATTTACCAATAAATTGAATCGTGGTCTCAGCAATAATTAGAAATTTATGCCGAGTGAACTCAGCTTGATACATTATAACCAGCGTGACGATGTGTATAAAGTGATAAGGTGGCTTTGGAATTCAGTCTACATCAGTCGCTTTGTGAAAATGTTCACGCACCATATTGCAAGACGAGAATTTGCAAAAACTTAAAATTAACGAATCATTAATACGTTATAACGTTAAAAGCCGTCATGTTGAAATCGTGCTTATACCGACATTCGACACGACGGGGTCATCTTGTTTTCAGTGACAGATGAACAGATCTTTACTTATTTAGTTCGGAACTAGAGCATGCTTTATTTTGCTACCAGGGTACGTTTGTGTTGCCTACTTAAAGCGCATCACGGTGTTCACATCTAACTGAGCATCTAATGCATCGCCACATGTCTAGTGACACGAGTTACTTTCGGTTGCATAATTCGCTTACATGAAACGCCGAACTTAACAATTTGTAATTGGGTAATTGCATTGGATATCAAGTCATCTACGTAGATAAAATGATTCAATATCGTAAGCATTTCGCCACAGGAAGTCCCCTTGAATAATTGACATGTACAGCGTTTGTTGCCTGATAGTCTTTATATGTCAATTATATGGCAGTTAATTCCATGCTAAATGCAGTCTTGATAATCAGATAAGTTAGCCTACTCTTTTATTTCTGTTGGTCACTTGTGCACAAGTACGTTGTAATTTGGGCTACTCAGCAATTTTGACGAAAAGTGACACACTAGCAGAATATATTCTTTGGTGATAGTGGAATAATTGTGAGTCAATACATTGCACACTGCAGGCAGGAGTTAAGATTTTCAATTTGAAAGTTTCAGCATAGACAGTGGAGGCCTCCCCCTCCACTGTCTATGGTTTCAGTTAGAATGGTGAATATAACTGTGACAAACTTCAGTAGAATGGCTGGATTTAGGAAAAATACATGGAAAGCTTGATGAGGAGATGATGATGATGATGATGATGATGATGAGTGGTTGGTTTGTTGGGTGGGTGAGTGAGTAGATTGATTGACAGTTGAGTTATGGATTGGCGAAGTATTGCTACTGGCTCTGCAAGTAGATATACTGGTTGATGTGTACCGGTAGGTGGTTGAGAGGATAAAGTTAGAAATGTATTGATGTGCCTGGGTATGGAATGTAACTGTTGATTGATGGAAAGAGTAAGGCAAGATTGTGTGTTTGATTGATAGCCAGGATTGATTGATGTGGGGGATGGGGGATTAATTTGTTGGTTGGTTGGTTGGTTGGTTGGTGGTTGGTTGGATGGATGGATTCATGGGCGGATGGATCGATCGAATGATGGGTGGGTGGGTGGATGGATGGAGGGAGGAATGGACAGTGTTAGAATTTAATAGAAACGCAGATTGATAAGTGTATCTCATATTTGTGAATATAATTGGTTTTGATGGCTGGATTGGTGGTTTGGTATAGAAGTACATGGTTGATAGAAAGATAATGGAAGTACACAGCTTTCATATTGTGTAAGATTACCGTCAGAATTAACAGCAGGGGTGCCTGAGGAGAGAATAGTTTGTTCAATTTTTTCCATAGCCGACCCCATTCGCGTTAACAAATAATTTTATGCCCCCACCCCCTCGAAATGAACCAAACAATTTTGTAGAAAATAGGAATTACTATAAGGTTTAATGACAAAAATAAAAGTACATTGGTGACATGAGACGAAAGGAATTAATTGACGGCACTGTGTTGCACTTGATATGTGAGAACTAAAGACACCCCATGAGTAATTTTAATGGTGTCTTGGTAAATTGTGTCAATTACCGTAGTGAAATATTAACAGGATGGACTACACACATCTACACTGAAAAAACGATGATATTGTTTACGAGAAAGAAAGAAATACGTCAACATATGCC
>NC_135560.1:3747997-3815497 GCF_964340395.1 Glandiceps talaboti | reverse complement strand
CAAGGTTGACGTTGCCTAGCAGCCTCTGTACACAGTCATTGGTAATTCCTATAGGAGACTATTTGGTCGTCTTTTATTAACTGTGGAACGGACATAATGAAGTTTGGCTTTATACAAATGATAAATCCCCATGCTACCTGTCCATTTAGTAATCTCTCTCGCAGTTCATCCCTTCTCAAGTGTATACCTAGTCTTGTATTCTACTTCATCAGCATAATAAAAGAGTCAGATAACATTCATTTCCAACAATGACGTCCATTTTTGTCATTGCCAACGGAAAAGTGTTAAGTAATTTCAACTAGAAAATCTTCAAGATGGATGCGAATTTATTGCTTAGATTACTTAAAGGATGCGGTGGATAGAAAACTTACGCAAAGGTGTATCATAAATATTCTGTATTTATATATCGCTATTTGTACTTGCCAGATGGCTTTAATCTTTAGATTGAAACACAGATTGCAGTCAAGGATATCTCTTGCATATTCAATTCAGGGATATGATTTAGAAATAAACTCTCGTGAGTCACCTGTTAGACTTGATAGCTTTGTGACGAAAGCTCCTTTCCTGCCGTTTGTCTTTTACACCTTCAATGGAAAAAAACATGTGTAATCGAGCATTTACGCAGGCAGAGTCGCTTGTGTTCATTTCAAATGAAATTGGTTATTACAATGAATGATAACAAAACAAGCAACACACCTGGTGCCATGTCGTCATATGTTGCCATTTAGTACGTTCTTGTTCACTTGGATGTGTTGCCTATGTGTTTACTCTTATCTATACAACATGTACTTGACGTCTTTTTGTACTGATGCATAGTTGCGTTCACTGCATACTTTCGTACAAGGGCTTGTCAAGAACAATATTCTGCTACATATAGGGTCCATTCGAAGATAAAACAGTATCCCAACACCTGGTTATTGGAAGCCAGAGCAGCATGTGAATAATTTATCGCATTACAGGCGATACAGGGGGAAATTATTCTTTATTGTCAAAGATTCAGCTGATGAAAAGTTAATATGCCGTAAGTCAAACTTTAACATTTGTATTCATACAAATCGTGAGAGAGAGACAGAGACAGAGACAGAGACAGAGACAGACAGAGAGAGACAGACAGAGAGACAGAGAGAGACAGACAGAGAGACAGAGAGAGAGAACGTCCTGCATTTTGAGGTCACACTATCATTTGAATTATATCTGTAGTGCATTGTCAGATATTCGAACTCATAGCCAACACTGGTACGTGATAGTAATTTCAACTTGTAATGGTACAGCACGGATTTAAGAGAGGAACGTTTATCTTCCTTCTTCTCGTTCTAACTATACTCATCTTTTACGATTAACAACATATATCGCTGTCGCAAATTACAATAGCTGAATGATGTGTGAATGTTTAATTCCCTGAAATGGAGACATTTAGGTCATATACTGCAATCTCTTATTTATCGTCACATTCGTAGCTAAGACTTATTAAAATCCAGGTTATTAAAAAAACACATTATCTGTAATGCAAATGTTTTTGAAGGAAGACATTTACGATAAGAACAAAGTACTGGCGCCATTGCATTTGACGACACATGCACTACGGTAACAACGATTAAATTCATTACGATGAAATGAAGAAAAGAACGTTTGACTTTTCTTTGGTAGTAGACTAAGAAAAGTTTATCAAAATCCTTTAGAAAATACGTTGCACACTTATTGGGTGGCTATATATAAATTTGAAAAGTCATTAAGACAATATTCTGTCATGTTCACATATCACAACAAGTATATAACACTTTTTCATTTAAGGAATTGGTCCCTGTTTATAACTAGCCGAAGATTTATTTATTCGTAAAGGCAGAAAACAGGATAATACTTCGTCATGTGCCTCGATTAGAAGAAAATACTTAAAAGGCCAATGTCAAAACAGTCGATGCCAAGACAGCATTTCAATTATTCTATACGATGTTCAATGTTTTCTGTAAAATTATTACGTTTTAGTATCATGTAAAAAAGGCACACACACTCTAAAAGCTGCTTTATTGATCACGCTATCTAGTTCGGACCACTAGATGACTCTTGATCGTGGAAATGGTATGTGGTTTCACTATATAGATTAAACAACTTACTGGATAATGAAATAGTCTGACATGAAAAGTGCAGACATCGTTCATTTTAACATTAAAAAATGTAGGAAATGGTGAAATCAGTCTGAGTTAATGGACAAATTTATGATTGCTGCTTAATGTACTTTGTAAAGCTAAATCAGGACCATTACTCTCCGATTAGATTTCATGATACCGACAATATATTTATTAAAAGTGGCATTTTAAACACATCTCTGCCGTAATTGGATCGTGATTTAATAACTAGACGATTTAGTTACAGCGAGGTGACTATTTGCGACAGAGAGACATTACCGGGTTTTGCAGAGAACTGACATCAAAGAGTTGATTTCCTCTATCTTTCCCCAGGGACTGACAGTGATTGTCTTACGGTAACATTATCTGGAACATCGCCCAGAGCGCTCACAGTTACAATTTGGTTAGATACTTAAAAGTAATCTACGTGATGTAAAGCTACAAAAACTGTGCCTGATTACTTATATTTCATGTTCGCAGGGCAAAGCAATTATCTGTATTACCATCCCTGTAGTTTCCCCGGAGGCTCTGCCTCCAACAGAAATCTTTATCGCACAAAATTACCGGATGGACATTCGTAGTGCGGCAAAGGAACGAAAGGACGATCAGCGTTACAATGATGATTGTTCTCGATGAAATACGTGTTCAAAGACCCGCGACCGAGAGTTCGGTAAGGTAGTCTGCCGTTGACATTCTATATACGGAAGAAAGGACAAATGGATGGTTATTAGAACCCTTATCGGCTTTGAGTCGCATTCTGTGAGTCAGTCTACTGAGATGCTACCTGGGGGGAATTCTACACAAGTCGGCGTCATTCCAAAGCCTTTTACGTTATATTGTGTCTCTTCGTGAAATCGTTACAGTAGAGACTAAATTACATAAGTATACAAAAGCTCCACATGATTTAAAATCTAGAAATAACCGACCTATATTATAACAGCAGTTTGATTTCTGATTCTCCTGACATTAGTCTTCTGGTATGAGAATCAAGACCCTCTAATATCTTTCACATTTTAAGTTCACCATCGCACATTGCAAACTGTGCTAAATGCTATATCTGGACTTTAATATATCACCTCTTAGTAAAATATACCTACTGTGTTTAATTAATGTTTGTTTGAGAGATTCATATACCAGGAGCGCATGTGTGACTTTTGAGTTTGAGTTTGAGGGTCCAGATATGTTTGCTGAGTTCCGTAGAGTTTCTATGTTTAGTGTGTCGGAATGATGCTGTATGGTTTCTGTACCTTGTCTTAAACTCGTTTTCTGTAAGCCCAATGTATGTTTCTGTAATGTCGTTATCCTTGCGTGTGACGGTCATCTACCAAGAAGACGAGTGATTTACTCACGAAACAGGCGTGTAGAGACGAAAAACCCTACTTGATTTTTTTCCACCATCAACATATACTCCGCTCTGCGTGCAGACGAATCGAGCACTGTGCTACGGATAAATCTTACCACTGACTTTATATATATATATATATATATATATATATATATATATATATATATATATATATATATATATATATATATATATATGTATATATATATATATATGTATACATATATGTATATATATATATATATACACACACAGTATCACCACCATACTACATCACCACCATCACCATATATATATACTGTATCACCACCACACTACATCACCACCATCACCATATATATATATACTGTATCACCACCATACTACATCACCACCATCACCATATATATATACTGTATCACCACCACACTACATCACCACCATCACCATATATATATACACAGTATCACCACCATACTACATCACCACCATCACCATATATATATACTGTATCACCACCATACTACATCATCACCATCACCATATATACTCTATCATCACCATACTACACGATCACCATGTATACTGTATCACCACCATACTACATCACCACCATCACCATATATATATATATACTGTATCACCATCATACTACATCATCACCATCACCATATATACTATATCACCACCACCATCACCATATATACTATATCACCACCACCATCACCATATACACTGTATCAAAGCAATACCACATCATCATCACCATCATCACCACCACCACCACCACCATCACCATACACTGTATATACTATATCACCACCACCATCACCATATACACTGTATCACAACAATACCACATCATCACCGCCACTGCAATACGACATCGCCACCACACTGTGTATACATCACAACCACCAATCATTCCACACCGCTGGATTAATCATTGCTGACGCAATAACCATCAACAAGCTTTCATTGATACGCTTTTCAAATGTTAACAACACAAGTCTAATCACTGACAGCATTTTTACTCAGCGTCGACGTCTTTTCTTCACATTTGTGCATGTTCACTATTACCGCCACTGTATCTATTTGTATAATCACCTTCAATATCTATGTCTCCATGCATTCAATTTGAACTTTCATGTTCATTCTCCACTACAAAACGCTGCTGCTTATACTATTACCATCACTGCAACCATTATGTTCATGAATGAAGTTACCTTGTTCAGTACTGCTCGCAAAAGTTATAACGTAGTTTTAAAAAACAGCTTCGATGCAGGTGAGCTGATATGTATACATCATAATGAGTTGATCACGTCGAGAGTATAGTTAATATCACCATATTACTCAGGGCTGTAGTCACAGAAGCTTTATAGATGTAGTTTTCTATTTGCATGAAGGAACTGATGTTGCCGTTAATTTCCGTCTCGTTCACGTCATTACTGGGAGTGATGACATAAAGTGAGTCAATTAAAGTTCAAAATAATTCTGCCGAACTGTGTGTATGACCGCACACTATGGATTATCTTTCGGTTGATCATCAAATATATCTTTTACCTTTCATCAAGTAAATTTGTCCACACTAGGCTAAGTGTCAATAACCATTACGTTACCTCTCCGGCTCCTCACCAGTTTCTGAATGGAGAGTCACTGTAGCCATAATTCATCTTTATATGTCTTCTTTCTGTCTTACGTCCATTTGCCAGTTTCTCCACTTAATCTCAGTTATCACCTATTTAGTTGTGAGCTTTTAGTTTGTGATGACCAGAACAAAGATATCATCAAAACCCGTTTGTTTTAAATTCTCACTGTAACTATTTCTCATTATTAACTTTAACTAATATTAACACAATATTTCATTGCTTTTCCAATACAGTAACTGTAAAATGCCTATTTGCAAGTCATTTTCATACTTATAAGTATGAAACAATAGACTCCTCTGCCATTTAATATCACCCAGTCGCTTACAAGAGATAAATCACAGTCAGTCAATTTCAACTTCACTGCATTAACAAAAACTATTGAATATAAAAATAGCAATAAAGAGTTATTAGTTCAAATCCGATAGATGAAAATTACTCGATGGATAGCGTTTGAAGATTAAATTGCTTTTCGTACATAATTACTTTATCATAGATATTGGTTCTGCTGAACTACGTGGGCATAATATAGCGATGTTTTTCGCATCTATCAAATAAAACCACTGTTTGATGTAATATTATGAGTATTGTAACAAGCAATGATATAGCTGTACGATATCCGTGCTACGGACACAAATCATCTCGCTATCAAACAGTTCTAGCATGCTGACACTTTCCAATTTTCTAAACCCTACCGTTTAAAATGTACAAGATTATACATACGTGATACAGTTTTTCGACAAAAAAGTGAACAAAGACATCGAAGTGTATTTTTGAATGCCATAAGATATTACAGGGAATATACAATTGATATGGTACAAAATGCTTGTTGCAAATAGCTACTCAAATCAGCATACAAAATTGTCTGAAGATTCGAGCTCCTTTTAAAATTTACCTGAACTGACTGTACCCTGCTACATTTATACAAATACGATATATATCATTTTCAGTAGCTTGGTTGCATCATCTAGGCATCTTTCAAAAATTTGCATATTTCAGAATTACGATGAAAGAAATAATTGTGAAAATACAGACAAAGCTGTACGGTTTGACATAAAAATTAGAATATCGGATCAGTTGTTTTTTTCACTCAATACATCACTAATTCTCCCAAATGTCATACTTAGGTTGCAACTTAGCACTTCATTATACGTGTATTAGTATCAAATCTTTGGAGAACATCGAGCTATGATACTCTTACATTGTGTGCCTTAACAGATTGGGCTATAAGGTGATTGCCGTATATCTGCCCTCCAGCTATTTGCTATTTATAATATGTTTGCTCCTCAATGTCCTTTCCTATGGCAAGGAGATCTTTTCGCAACATATCCATCATATTTTCCCTTCAAACAATTTTGAAGACTTATTTAGCTGTAATGAATAGATTTCTTGGCGTTTTATTTTCATTGAATTCATTTTCAACTCCTCGTAAGACGAATACAACACCCTCTAGGGAGAGTTGAAGACAGATTACATATAATCTTACGGATTTGGAAATGACCCCAATTTTATCAAATTTATTGCTGCTCGGTTTATAGCAGGATCACATGGAGTCGAAGCGACGTCTTCGCATTTCGTTTGATTTTAATTCCGATAACTACCGGCGCATATCTCTGTAAGCTCGCACATTTTGATAAATGTTTTCGTCAAACCTTGCTAAGCGTTTAGGATTGACTTTGCTTCCAAAAGATGAATATAAATTGGTATTTTGGCGGAGGTCATTTGGTTATCTGATTTTCTATATCAATGGAACTCCGGTTTTTGTCAGGCGATACATAAGTTTCTCATAAACCAGTCCACGGTTTAAGTCGACGCCGGCTCGTTTTAGTTACAATTAACCATCGCTGCAAGATATACATAAATCCTGTACGAAAATAGGTTTTCGAGTCTCTCGTAAAAGTTATCGACTTCATGGCAAAATACCAACAGTTACTATTACATCAACCATGTATAGATAACTTGAAATCGACTGAATACATTGTTTTTTTTATGGCCGTTCAAATAATAGGCCCATACACCACATGGAAGGAGTAAATAGCATATAGCTGGTAAGTTCGCCAGTCGCCTAAAAACTTCTTTCCTTTCAATGTTTTGTCAGTGTCTTAAATGAGGTTTTTTGATCTAGAGTTTCAAACGTTGAGGGTTACCAATATTACCAATAGTACTGCTTATATAAACAAAGTAAGTTTTTTAGCATACAATTATGGAATAGTTGGATGGCTATTGTTTCGTATATGGACTAGTGAATATGCTGACTTGTTTCTGTTGACGGATTGACTAAGTGGTTTGTAGCTAGGTTGGTTGGTTGGTTGATTGGTTGGTTGGTTGGTTGGTTGAATGATTGGACGATGGGCTAACTAATAAAATGATCGACCGATTAACAATTGATGGACAGGCTGATTGACTGGAAGACTAAATTAATTGGGTATGGCTGATTGGTTGGGGATACTAATTGGTCGTGGGAAGAGACTAGGTATGGCTGATTGGTTGGAGGGGTTATTGATTGGTCGAGGGGAGAGGAGAAGCGTGGCTCATTGATTGGACGGGTTTCTAAATGGTTCTAAGGAGGAGAGAGTATGACTGATTCATAGAAAGGGTTACTATTTGGTCGTGAGGAGGAATGGAGTATGGTTGATTTATTGGAGGTGAGACTAATTGGTCGTGGGGAGGAAGTATGACTGATTGATTTGAGGAGTGACCAATTGATCAAGACGATGAAGAATGAGAGCTTGATTGGAGGGGCGACCAAATGGTCGAGAGTGGGTATGGCTGATTGATAGGAGTGGTGATTAATTGGTCGTGGGGAGTATGACTCACCGATGGATGTGGTGACTACTTGTCGTGAGGAGGAGAAAGCATGGATAACTAAAGGGATGACTAATTGGTCAACGGGGGGATATGGTGATTGATAGGAGGGTAACTAATTGATCGTGGGAGGGGAAATCTGATTGGTTGGAGGGATGATTAATTGTCGTGTGTATATGACTATTTAGTTGTATAGGATGAGTGACTGACAGAAGGACAACGGATTGTGGACTAATCAATCATGTTGATTGATTGATTGGTTGGTTGGTTGGTTGGTTGGTTGGTTGGATAACGTAGAAATCAGACGTCTATCATTCCTCGATGTCTGTGATTAATAAATCTCTACTGGACTCATATCAACTTATTATTTGAAAGGTAATATTTTCTGTGTTGGCCAGATTGGATAAAAATCAAATGTAAATGACAAGACATGCATCAACATGTGGCATTCTTTAATCAATTTTGTAACACATTAGCATTCATCGTTTATCGAATAAAACAGGTCAGAGGGGTCAAATGACATCCTCATGGTTATCTGAATTACATATAAGGGCACAAGTAATCTTCTAAAAACCAGTGACATCAAGTAGTTCTGCGACCGTATTGCAATGGACTTCCTTAATGAAAATCATCCAATGAATTCTAATATTCTTTTATGTTCTATTTGAGCGATTTATGTTTTATACATACGACTGAAATAAACTACACGTATACCAATTTCTGGCATCTCACAGCTGTCATTTGATTTCCCTCTATACACCTTTTGAGTGCACTTGCTAAGTACACTGGTGATTATCAACCACTGGTAAATCTCTACACTGTTATCAAAATTACTGAACGTAAACAAACATCTGGCGAAATTTTAAAGAGCAAACAGATGCTGTAACGCTATTGAATAAAGGTGAGTGGTACTCTAGTCAGTAATAAACGACTTTAGTTTCTGTAAATTGCTTTGATTAAGCTACGTTAACCACTACATAAAATGCAAAACCATTGTTCTCCGTACTTTGAACATGTAGTATGTGAAAAAAAAACGAATTCATTTCCTGGAAGTACGTAACGGCAATGAAAATTGGATTAATAATGTAATTGAATAAGCTCACCATAGATGTAGATTATAAAGTACCTTATCAGATTATATGTAGGTTTAAGCCAAATTACAGTTGTTGGAATGAGAAGTACGTCTTATGGCTTTAAATAACAGCAGTAAATAAGTCTAAAGTACAGTTACATCCAATAAATAGGGTATTGTGGTTTGAGTGGCACATATGGACCAGTATTCATCAGGGGAAAGCTGTGATACTCGTCTTCACCAATTCATTATGATCGAAATTGAAAATTGTTAAAATCCGCAGGCTGAAAGACAGCTATTCATTGTGTGTAGAAAGGGACTTGAAGTTTGAATAGTGTCATCTGTTCCACTTTGCTGCGGTTGATATCTTCAATAACGAATATGTCAGTGAATTTCATTAACGGAATGGGCTACATTTAATCGATTTACTGTACATGTTCTTTTTTGCCCATTGCTAAGTTGTAAAAGTTACGAGTTCATGTCACTCTAAGGGCAATATCATTTCTACGTTTCTCTTCCAGCAATTGTCAAATATATCCTTCTAGGTACAATAGTGTAAAACTTACATCTGTCAAACCAATAATATCGTTCTTATTAACCAAACCATGTCGAATTGACGCATATACACATTTAAAATATACCCAATTGTGCTTGCTTGCTTGCTTGTGTGTGTGTGTGTGCGCGCGCATGTGCGTGTATGTGTGTCTGAGTGGGTGGGTGAGTGAGTGAGTGAGTGAGTGAGCGTGTGTCTGTCTGTCTGTCTGTCTGTCTGTCTGTCTGTCTGTCTGTCATCTGTCTGTCTACTCTTCTACCTGTCAGTCGTATGTATGTATGTACGTACGTACGTACGTACGTACGTACGTATGTATGTATGTATGTATGTATGTATGTATGTATGTATGTATGTATGTATGTATTGAAATTAGGTGAACGACGTTTGATAAGACAACATCTAAACAGGTATTAATGTATGAGTCTATTTATTTCGTGACACTGAGTAGTATAGCATTTGTTTCAAATTACTTTCTGATTCGAATTGCGCTATCACAAGTTTGGTATTTTTCTTTAAGTAATAAAGAAGTCTATTGGTTCGAAGTTATTTAAAGGCTAGCTTGAATGCTGAAAGGAAAGAAAATGGGCATAGAATTGAGAATAGTGAATTAGACCGAAGACTTAAAGAGTCATGATTAGCTGAATAGACTTTATTAATTTAGATATCGTGAAATCCGAGTTGTATTGATGAAGATATGAGATAACAAAGAAATAATTTAGATTGGATTTCTTTACAACAAAGAAAGGACGGTTGGACGATTAATAAAGCTTCTATCAAGACCAGAATCCAATTACACATTTCAAAATGATATCATTTGCTCCATTCTAGTTGTACTAGTAATCATAATAATAAGAGCTTAGCGGAAAGAGTATACTATCTTTGTTGACCTTTGACATGTATTATTTCATTGTGATGTCATAAAGGAAGTTCTGCGACTGTCACATCTGGATTTTATTCCGAGCAAACTCCATCCATATTTAATCAACGTGTAGCCTCTGTACACGTATTTTCTTTGATCTTAAAAAGTTGTTGTTTTCAATCCAAAACTACGTGTGGTAGTCTTTCGTGATGTTTATTAATACTGTCGTATACTATGCAGTTATCGCACTGAGTACCTTGCACAGCCCTAATTTGTGGACCTAAAATTCGTCAATGTTATCAAGATAAAATAAATTTGACTATAGTTCGTCATTCTCTGAAATATTAGAATATTGATATTTGGGTGATATCAATAAGTTTTACAATGCAAGCTTACACAGTTAAGGAATATCTGCCATCTTTAGTCCATTTCTCTAATTTTAAATACTTACACAACATACCTGTAGTATTATATTCAGGTTGACGTTTGCCCGAGAAAGAGAATAAATTGCCCATATATACTTAACAAGTTTATGCACGTGAATTTTTCTACTATGCTGATATTAATGGCACTTTATTGGGTGCACCAACATCGCCTAATCATTTAGTTGGTTTAACTAACTGCTAAGCTACAGATCAAATGGTTATTAATAATCTTAGATTTAACTAACTGCTAAGCTACAGATCAAATGGTTATTAATAATCTTAGATTTAACTAACTGCTAAGCTACAGATCAAATGGTTATTAATAATCTTAGATTTAACTAACTGCTAAGCTACAGATTAAATGGTTATTAATAATCTTAGATTTAACTAACTGCTAAGCTACAGATCAAATGGTTACTAGTAATCTTAGATTTAACTAACTGCTAAGCTACAGATCAAATGGTTATTAGTAATCTTAGATTTAACTAACTGCTAAGCTACAGATCAAATGGTTATTAATAATCTTAGATTTAACTAACTGCTAAGCTACAGATCAAATGGTTATTAATAATCTTAGATTTAACTAACTGCTAAGCTACAGATCAAATGGTTACTAGTAATCTTAGATTTAACTAACTGCTAAGCTACAGATCAAATGGTTACTAGTAATATTAGATTTAACTAACTGCTAAGCTACAGATCAAATGGTTATTAGTTATATTAGATTTAACTAACTGCTAAGCTACAGATCAAATGGTTACTAGTAATCTTAGATTTAACTAACTGCTAAGCTACAGATCAAATGGTTATTAGTAATATTAGATTTAACTAACTGCTAAGCTACAGATCAAATGGTTACTAGTAATCTTATATTTAACTAACTGCTAAGCTACAGATCAAATGGTTACTAGTAATCTTAGATTTAACTAACTGCTAAGCTACAGATCAAATGGTTACTAGTAATCTTAGATTTAACTAACTGCTAAGCTACAGATCAAATGGTTATTAGTAATCTTAGATTTAACTAACTGCTAAGCTACAGATCAAATGGTTATTAGTAATTTTAGATTTAACTAACTGCTAAGCTACAGATCAAATGGTTACTTGTAATCTTAGACATCTTTCATTTCAAACAAAAACATCGTAAAAACAATTTCATATCTTGTCCATGTTTCTTTAAATTACTACTAGAGTTGTGATTAAACGCACGTATAAGAAATTAGCCTATAAATATACTAAATAAATTATTAAGGCATGTAACTTGAAATTTTTGTCAAAATGCACTGCATTGCAAGTACCATTACGTGAACTAGACCGTAATTCCCCGTTTACCATCACAGTTAAAGGTTTGGCAAACTCGTTAGTTGAAAGGGAAGCCGCACATGTTCCAGGTGGCACCGAACTCATAAATTAATTAACATATATCTATCGCTTTCCAATTTAATAAGGCGATGAGTGATAAGTGTGGGTGTTTGATCATAAATCAGACATACGGTGGACTGATTATTCTCTGTGCTTGGCATCAATCAATAATAGTCACCTGGTATATTGTGCATTGCAAGCATACATGTCTGCAAGAATCGTAAAAAATAGATAGTTAATTAGGAATTCATTTTGTAAACCGTGACAAGTGGATTGAATTTGTCCTTTGCATTACAATGAACAAGACAACGACACCAGTTTACATCATAACGGGAGCGTTGTAAAATACGCAATGACTAAATCATTCCAAATACAAACGTTTTCAAAATATTGATTGTATACTTTAAGATTCTTTAAACGATGCCATTTGCACCTGCTACCTGAGAATCACTTCAACGAATGTCGAAATTGCTGACTTTTATCAATTACTTTGTCAATGCTACTTGAGTTGTCAATCTGTTATCATAAAGTTATAGATATATAAAAGTCACATACCGTGTTCATAGACGTCGGAAAGAAAGCAATTAAGATCGTTCATGATTTATCCTTTTTCGTAGAACATAAATAGAATAGCAATGCTATGTTACTCCTCGCAAACATCAAAGTGGCATGAATTTAAAATAACAGTGTTTGAATTTGTGATAAAGAACGTATTTAATACCGAATTGACGACATGATTTCAGACACAACACGATTTTACATTTCGCAATACCTAGTAAAAGAAGGAATATAGTTTATACTTCAATACGTGTCAATACAATACTAGGTACTATCTCGTATTTCAATACAATACAATACAATACTAGGTACTATCTCGTATTTCAATACAATACTAGGTACTATCTCGTATTTCAATACAATACAATACTAGGTACTATCTCGTATTTCAATACAATACTAGGTACTATCTCGTATTTCAATACAATACAATACAATACTAGGTACTATCTCGTATTTCAATACAATACAATACTAGGTACTATCTTGTATGTCAATACAATACTAAGTACTATCTCGTATGTCAATACAATACAAGGTACTATCTCGTATGCCTAGACATGTTGTTCAAGACACAGTGTCCGGTCCTTTGTTCCATGTTCCAGGACGCTCATAACTATGCATGACCTGTTGTTAGCTTATGACGTTCGTTTATGTATATTTGCTATGTGTGACTTATTGTGATTTAATTATAGTAACGACCAATTGTCTGAGGTTCGAAGGCTGACCAATCTTAAAGAATTCTGACACAGCATTGTATTTTGGAACGGTAAGCATCTTTCTCACCTGCCTGTGGTTTTGGGTGAGGACGCAGTGTTACCACGACTCGAAAATAAAGCCCACGTTCAAGTTTAATAGCATTGTATGTTATTTATCTCCTAGTACACGTATAATTGAACATGTCGTGTGTTTGTCCAGTTAGTTTATTGTGTATTGTAGGGACATCATAATTGACATCAAATTCTGAATTTTTGAGATAAGCGGAATTTATAGAAGTAACTAAAATCAAGAAAAGTGAATATCACAACATTGCTAGTTTATGGCATGAATAGTATGCATACAAGAAACGTTCCGCTATTTCTATCTTGTTGTAAGGTTTGAATCATCTAAATGGCTTATTCGTACATTTTAATACGAGTACTTCTAACATATTGGAACCAGATAATTTGCCATTGTTGATCGGTAGATTAAGTTAAACCGCAAGATAATTACTAAGGATGGTCACATTCGTAGTTATGTTAAATACTTATCGGATTGAATTCATAATATTTATTTATTATATTTCTTATGTCAGCATACAGTACTAAGTGAATCAGTCGAAAACGTCACAAATCGTAGAATAGATGCTCATTGCTCGAAATATCAAAAGTGCAATGGTTCCTGCAATATAGTCTCTGTACGCGCTGTAACGTGCGGGCCATAGTAGGTCTATATAAAGAATGGTCATGTGAATTGATTGTCACCTATGACAGCTTTAGTACGAAGTTTGAAGTGTTTTTGTATATTGACGTTATGTTATGTAGTTATGTTGTGTTGTGTTGTGATGTGTTGTGTACCTCAGCATACAGTACTATGTGAATCAGTCGAAAACGTCACAATGCGCAGAATAGATGATCATTGCTCGAAATATCAAAGGTGCAATGGTTCCTGCAACATAGTCTCTGCACGCGCTGTACAGTGCGGGCCATAGTAGGTCTATTTAAAGAAAGGTCCTGTTAATTGATTGTCACCAATGACATCTTAGTACGAAGTTTGAAGTGTTTTTGTATATTTACGAGTTGATAAATCATGACGTGTTATGTTTTGTTGCGTTGTGTTGTGTTGTGTTGTGTTGTGCAGTGCAGTGTTGTGTTGTGTTGTGTTGTGTTGTGTTGTGTTGTGTTGTGTTGTGCAGTGTTGTGTTGTGTTCTGTTGTGTTCTGTTGTGTTATCTTCCAAATACAAATGAGAATATGTTGGTGTAACTGACCACATACTAACCAAATTGGACAACTATACGACATAAGTGTTGTCTAATGATTTACAGAAGCCTTGCCGTTTCTTAATGTTAGCGAAGTATACATTTGTAACCCACGACACATAGACCTAAGTCAGTCTATGATCTATGCCAGTACGATTCAAAGTGACTAAGTAGCTTTACGCCATCTGGAAGCTCGCTCAGATTTCGAGAAGACATACCAATTACTTTCCAAGCAATGACCGAGATTTATTTGACGCTTACTGGAACTGAAAAGACGACCATGGAGAAATAACAAATGTTAAGGTATGGCAGGAGACGTTCAACAACTCTAATATGAAACAAAAGAAGATTTATCATAATGAATTTGAATGACTTTCATAAAGATTAATTTTGGGAATTTATTAAGATGACTAAAGTTTTCTAAATCTCGGGAATGTTACCTGGTGTGTTTGGAGAGTAATCTGATCCTTATTCACGTCTACTTTTGATCAATATTCTTGGGTGATCTTACACCTTATGGAAAAAAATGACTTTAACGAAAGTTCCGTTGCTATGGGAATGATGATTGGCGAGGTTCGGAACAAGTGAAAGTCCACATTACCTTGGTTATCCCACGTAGACGGTAACTTGTTCTTTTGATCAAATGATGTGAATCCTAATTTCATTCAATGTATTCTAGTAGAAAATAACTAAGGTTAAATACGGTTACTGTCTTGACCGATCCAACTCATGGATGAAATAACATAACAACAATATAGTGAAGTCGCCAATCAGTCAGCCAGTTTCCCAGATGGTTATATATCCCATCACCAAAGTTAACTAATCATTGGTTCCGTCTGACGGCCAAACAAATTCCGTCAACCATCAATCGATTACTATGCAAATAATGAAGCAACCAATCAGTAACTATTCAAACAATTAAACAACCAATCAGTTACTATGCAAACAATTAAACAACCAATCAGTTACTATGCAAACAATTAAACAACCAATCAGTTACTATGCAAACAATTAATCAACCAATCAGTTATTATGCAAACAATTAAACAACCAATCAGTTACTATTAATAATTGAATAACCAATCAGTTACTATGCAAACAATTAAACAACCAATCAGTTACTATGCAAACAATTAAACAACCAATCACGCTGTCCAAACTATCAATCAACTATTATTGATAAATACAAACCAAAATATTTAAATAACATCAGTAGTTAAGTTATTATCGGATTGAATTCATGTCAGCATACAGTACTAAGTGAATCAGTCGAAAACGTCACAATGCGCAGAATAGATGTTCATTGCTCGAAATATCAAAGGTGCAATGGTTCTTGCAACATTGTCTCTGCACGCGCTGTAACGTGCGGGCCATAGTAGGTCTATTTAAAGAATGGTCATGTTAATTGATTGTCACCAATGACAGCTTCAGTACGAAGTTTGAAGTGTTTTTGTATATTGACGAGTTGATCAATCATGACGTGTTATGTTATGTTATGTTATGTTATGTTATGTTATCTTATGTTATGTTGTGTTGTGTTGTGTTGTGTTGTGTTGTGTTGTGTTGTGTTGTGCTGTGCTGTGATGTGATGTGATGTGGTGTGATGTGTTGTGTTGTGTTGTGTTGTGTTGTGTTGTGTTGTGTTGTGTTGTGTTGCTTTGCGTTGCGTTGCGTTCTGTTGCCATGTTAGTAGTACTAATGCAGTGTTGTATGTAGTGTATTCAGACAATGGTTCATTAGTTTCCTGTGTAGGGCTGTATATATAGGTGCAATGTCTAATCACCCAAAGCTTGCGACAGATTTTATCGCACAGACAGTAAAATATTGACGGCACAATAACACATAATGTCATTGTCATTAAGGATATAATTATGTTATGATGTTAGGACAAGTGTGTCAACAGTGTACCCATAGTACACAACACAACACAACACAACACAACACAACACAACACAACAACACAACACAACACAACACAACACAACACAACACAACACAAACATCACAACGCAACTCAACGCAACGCAACGCAACGCAACACAACACAACACAACACAACACAACACAACACAACACAACAGAGCAGAACACAACAACACAACACAACACAACACAACACAACACAACACAACACAACACAACACCCCCAGTGAAACTTCATGTACCTATCTTCCAAATAGAAATGAAAATATGTTGGTGTAACTGACCACATACTAACCAAATTGGACAACTATACGACATAAGTGTTGTCTAATGATTTACAGAAGCCTTGCCGTTTCTTAATGTTAGCGAAGTATACATTTGTAACCCACGACACATAGACCTAAGTCAGTCTATGATCTATGCCAGTACGATTCAAAGTGACTAAGTAGCTTTACGCGCCATGTGGAAACTCGCTCAGATTTCGAGAAGACATACCAATTACTTTCCAAGCAATGACCGAGATTTATTTGACGCTCACTGGAACTGAAAAGACGACCATGGAGAAATAATAACTGTTAATGTATGGCAGGAGACGTTCAACAACTCTACTATGAAACAAAAGAAGATTTATCATAATGAATTTGAATGACTTTCATAAAGATTAATTTTGGGAATTTATTAAGATGACTAAAGTTTTCTAAATCTCGGGAATGTTACCTGGTCTGTTTGGAGAGTAATCTGATCTTTATTCAGACACGTCTACTTTTGATCAATATTCTTGGGTGATCTTACACCTTATGGAAAAAATGACTTTAACGAAAGTTCCGTTGCTATGGGAATGATGATTGGCGAGGTTCGGAACAAGTGAAAGTCCACATTACCTTGGTTATCCCACGTAGACGGTAACTTGCTGTTTTGATCAAATGATGTGAATCCTAATTTCATTCAACCAAACAGTTACTATGCAAACAATTAAACAACCAATCAGTTACTATGCAAACAATTAAACAGCCATTCAGTTACTATGCAAAAAATTAAACAACCAATCGGTTAATATGCAATTAAACAACCAATCAGTTACATGCAAATAATTAAACAACCAACCATTTACCACGAAAACAATTAAACAACCAATCATGCTGTCCAAACTATCAATTAACTATTATTGATAAATACAAACCAAAATATTTAAAAACCCTGATAGACAGACTTTTGTTCTTCAGATCTTTGTTTTTCAAATGGAATATCAGACATTCTTTTCTGCAAGTACTTGACAGCTCTCTCCTAGGTCTTGTGCTATTTGAATAGAGGGAAAATTAGAAATGCAGCACCTAGAAAAGTGTAAGATTTATTTCTATACGCGTTCACCGTATTACTATACTATTAGATATAATTACTCCCCAATATTTTTCTTTGTTCAGCCAAGGAAAATAAAGTGACATGAGAGACCCTTGTCACTACCGAGTCGCTAGAAAAGTAGTGACAACCCTTAGGTTATGTATTTTCTGGCTGAATGAAGACAAATATTGGGGAATAATATAATCATACCATCGCCAGTAATATAAAAAGATATCGGGGAAAGTAATGGGAATTTTGAGAGTTTTGACTCATATTTCGAACACAGCAGAACTAATGACGTATGTCTAAACGCGTTGACGAGACATAGACGCGCGCTGACGTGACGTAGAACAACCAGAGTATATATTCCATATTTTTTTGTTGAACCTGGCTCGTGCATTGTATAATTGTAGATATGAGGTTTAGGCAATCTAATAGTATACGTAGAACTACATCAATAAGAATATTAACAAACCTGCCAGCTTTGCGAGTGCGATTACTACCATTTCTATGTGTAATTGTTAATTACTATACATGTATTCAGTTAGCAAACCAATTTCAACTGACATGTAATATCAACACATTTATTTAAGGCCTATTGCTAAAGCACTAAAATCAAATGTTACCATGGATGATGCAGCGATCCATCATTTTTTTACAACTCACTATCATGTTTGAACATTGAATTGAAGTATAACGCAGAGATTAATTTCTCAAAAATAGTTCTCGGGTTGACAAGTTGTCAAGAATAATCATTGTGAAATACAGGCAACCAAACTGTATTGACGTTTACTTGTGACACTTACATTTACCAGGATTTAGTTTTGATTGATTTAAGGGGAAGTGTCAGGAAATCACTATTTCTACTCTATGAGTGATTGTTGGTATCATTTTAATTTTTTTTTTTTTTTTTTTTTTGGGGGGGGGGGGAAATTCCACTGTGCCTTTTTCTGAAAGCGCAGAATCTATATTTTATGAAACTTTGAGGTGGCCTTGCCAAAAAACAGAATACATGCGATATATATATATATATATATATATATATATATATATATATATATATATATATATATATATATATATATATATATATATATATATATATATATATATCGATTATATTCTGTTTTTGGCTTCTTTAAAGGAAGGTTATATTTTAGGGATGCAAAATCTCTGTCTGTCTGTCTGTCTATCTGTCTGTCTCTGTCAGTGTGTGTCAGCGCATTAATTAACATAATTAGGATAATATGCAAAATGAGAAAAGTAAACATTGTTATGCTGGGCTCTGTACACAGTGCTTGAAATAGGTCAAATTTTCCGATATTGATTTCCTTCTTTCTAGACCGTTCAAAGTCTGCTTGTATTAGAAGGTACGCATATTGAAATATAAATTTATAAGTTTCAGTCCAGATTATATTTTTAGATTTCGAGAAACCAACGAATTTGAGAGCCATGAAAATTCACTTCATTGTAGCATGCATCACGAAATTCTTGAACTGGGTGTTACATAAGGATGTTGTCATAGACGAGTTGTTTTGAATCAAAGTATAGATCTGTATCGTGCTACCATGAAGTATGTATGTTTTCTGATGCGTACTAGGGTTTGAAGTTTGTTTATTATTTGCCATGGAAAGGAGTGTGTATCCCTGGTGTGCATTTTGGGATCACGAAGGCCGAGTGAAGTTGAGGAAAGTATTACTACTGATCGATGCCCGGATTCTCCACCAATATTACTACTGATCTTCGCACACAGCTGATAGACCTAGTAATAACACCCGAATCACTCTCATATCTCATATCTGACTCAACTTCTGTATGTACGTACCAGGATCACACTTGAACTTTAAAGGGAATTAGCTCAGACTACATAGTTTGTGTGTAAATGTACACTCGAGACGAAGGCAAGCACCCAGCATAGTGCCTCGTTCATTGACTTTCCGCCAAGCCAAGTCCTCTAGCCAAAATTGAAGTGCCTGTCCGTCCCCAGTGTGCTTTATTGTGACGTCCTTAAAATCTAAATATACATAACGCATGGCCAATGGCCAAATAATTAATGCAATCCATTTACAGTTTTCATGGGCGTTATAATGCCCTAAAAGTAATTTTAAAACATTGATGAATGATCACTATGAATCCTAGATATTTATGAAATGCAGACCGTCGTCTCATGTATTCGAGTATGCTTGGAATCCTGTGTGGTCTGAATCCGATATCCTTGAGACAGTCTATTGACCTTTCAGTCAAACTAGGACATGCGATGTTGTTAAAATATTCAGTTTACTGAAATATAAATATGTCATCTGTGACACTAGCAAGCTTTCCTGTACTGAGAATAGCTAGAAGGCATGTGAACAACTTTTTCGACAACTATCTTTTACTGGGGCTTCAAAAATCACAGATGCAGAGCTACATTTCTCGCATAATTTAGGAAATTGCTAGTGGCATTAATTTGACCCGATTGCACAACACCACAACACGTCACATACATGTAATTCTACTATACTCTGTTGTTGTATTGACACTCTCGACAGTGACGGTCATTTCCTTTTCGTATACTTGAAATTTCATCTTTTTCACTCGTTATGAAGACATGTTTTTTCTGTTTATTTTTAGATTTGTCGCAAGACTAGAAAGCACTGCATTCAACTGTGGTTTATGTAGGTTTCTATTCAATTTTGTAATATTCAGATTTGATATAGATAATACAGTGAATCCATCAAAGAATGACCACTCTAGAAAAAAGGTTCATTAGGTTCACATGATGCCAATAAGTAATCTTAACATTTGTTCCGTATGCATGGGTAAATGTATGCCTGTGTGTCTGTCTGTCTGTCTGTAAAATTGAATAAAATCCCATTACACCTATTCCACTACATACTTAGATATAGATTGATATCACACAGTCCTTCACGATTTCTTATAGTTTGGCACACCTTTTTGCCAATTGAGGGGTATATCATGTACTATAGCCAAGTTCTTTGCATTCCAACAATTATAAAGTGTAGGAACAATAAACTCAAGACTACCCTTATGGAAGGCATTCAGTTTAATTCTGGTTTCTGGCTGTTTTAGCTATGGGATGCTTTGAGCGCTGTTGCGTTCTTTTTCTTTGAAATAAAGTTAAATAATAATAATAAACTAAATATTATATAGAAATAACATTTTTTGTAATAATTGAGTTTATTTGAATATTAACCACCCTACCTGGGGTATTTTTGTATGCTGAGTTCAAGAAATGGGGTCATTTTATGAACATCTGTTGCCATGGTAACCAAAATCACCATAATATGTTAATCATTTTTCCAAAATTTGACATAAAACATTGGAAAAAAGATAATACAGTGAAACAATGTCCTTGTATTAGACATGTATGAGTTAGTGCTACCTGGTGTAACATAAACTGATAAATTCGATAGCTGTTTCCATGGAAAGATAAGGTAGATGTGAAAATTATGTTTTTATTACATACACATACATCTCACAAATAACATTGTAAATCTGATAAATATCTTTTTATTTGCACATTGACCCCACTACCAAGAGTAGTTTGTCATGCTGAGTTCAAAAAATTGGTCATTTAATGAACATCAGTTGCCATGGTAACCAATATAACCATATTATGTGATTTTTTCGAAGAATTAGCCATAAAACACTTTAAAAAATTCAAATTTAGGAAAAAACAATTGCTGTTGGCATGCACCAGTTGATGATATCTGGAGTAATAAAGTTTCATGATTTTTGAATTATCTGTATCAAACTTAAGCAATTCTAAAACTCTAAAATCGCCAGAATAAATTGTAAATACCTAAAATACCAGCAGTCCTCACAAAATCTTCAAAGTAAGTGTACACATACATTTGAGTACAAGTTGACATGATCGTTGACCCCATACTGTATATTATTGTTTGTACTTGGATTTTATCCAACAAAATATCGTCTGCTTTAAATTTTCCAACTCAACTGACAACATGATGTGCGTATGCCTACATACATATTTGCGGGTCCCAGTGACACATGCCAAATTCAAACGATAAGGACACTGAATATAGTTGGGATCGATCACAGTATCACTACATCGATTGTTACAGGAATATCAATATAATTATCCAGAATTTTTCAGTCGTGAAGGCATGAGGCTTGCTGACCAGTGCAGCGTTTAAAGATGGCGACAGTTATACTTTGCGCGTGCAAGTCGACTGACGTCACTAGAATGTATTACAATGTAGCTATAGTTATCACGCGAATCACGCATGTCATGTGCACTGCATTTATGTGTGTATGCAGCAGTACACAGTTTGCCGTACACACATGACATGATATACACAAGCAAGATAGGCAATGAAAGCAACCAACTCACTAGTTTATTGTTTCCATGACTTTGCCGAGCGACTAGGAATAATCAGTAATTTACAAGTTGCTAAAATTTAGACGAAGTTGAATTAAAATCAGAAAGGGGCATTGCAAATGATGGATTAGTTCCACTATATCTGTCTAATCTAATCACCCGATATGAACTTGAACGTGAACTTCGATCCAAGGACAAACTACTTCTCAAAGTAAACCCAGTTAGGCTTTCCTACGGAAAACGAGCATTTGTGACTGCCGCGCCAGAGCTATGGAATAAATTACCATATGAAATCAAACAATGTCAAACAGTACTGTCTTTTAAACGAAGTGTCAAGACTTATCTTTTTAAGGAAGCACACTTTTAATTGTATACCAGTTTTAATCTGTGACACATTATCATTTTCGAATTACAGAATCAGAACTTTCATAACTATTTTTTTCTCCTTTGGTTTAGTTTTGAACAATTTATACAATGTTTGAAACTTGTTATCTGATGTTTGTGTTATAGTCTTTTCTTATAGAAGTATTATCGTGCGTATATTTTTGGGTTTGTGTATTTTCAAAGACAATTTTGCTTTTGGATATTGGCGCTATAGAAATTTTTAGTTTATCTTTATCTTTATAGTAATTTTGATTTTATAGAAATCACCAAAGTAGAATATAGACACATTAAATATCCATTAAACATTATTGTTACCGTGATAACCCTACTAGTATCGACACAACAACTAGTATCTGTTTTGTGATTGTGGAATTTCCTCTTTGTTGTAAAATTTACCTTCTGCACTTTTCAAATTGTGATCGTTCCCATTCGTCATGCAAAACAATAGTTTGCATTTGGTCTTAGGTATATACATGAAGGATGGCCGGTATTTGTGAAACTGTACTAGTATGAATGATTTAAAAAATTGAAAGAGGAAAACATGTCATTCTGACCTCTAGAATAATGTTAATTCAATATTCTAGAGGTGACAATTGATTAGGATAAGTTTTATTTCAGCGAACATTGAGGTTTAGGCACTGTCAATATTATCAACCATCTGTAAACAACCATGTTCGTCAATGTGATGAGAAATTTTACATTCACCAACTTTTACCTGTTCGTTGCGCTTTTGTGTTACGTGGTTAGCTGTCGTTCCCGTGAGGGCTTGAAGGTACGACAGCTAACGAACATCAAACACAAAAAAGCACAGTGTATAGGCCAACTATTAACCCCATCACCACACACACACACACACACGAAAGACCGCTTGAAATAATACTGAAAATCAACGAACGAATTATACAAAAACACGTGTGGGGGGAATATTGTCGTCAGCTCTTGTGATACTAGTAGTAGTAGCATGTAGGAGACACACACTTCCAAAGAGAAATTGACCAGTGCTGCCCTCAACAAACCACAAGTCGAAAAGAGGTACTGCCCAGAAAAAAACAGCTGTTAAACAATGTGATTAATAAAGGGATTTACAAAACAACTCAGTTGAGGATCATTGTCCCCGCTACTGGCCAGACGAATAAATTAGACTTAGGAAGTAATTTAGACAAGGCATGTATATATGGTTTGCATGCCATTGGTCGGAAGGTAATAGCTTTAAGATTAAGTGAATAACAGCAACTGATTGGCAGACAGTGATCACGTGATTGGGATTGTCGAATAACGATTAGCCAACCTGTTCTGCAGTCTCGCAATTGGCCAATTCCTTTTGGATTGAGTTGATGATAACACATTGCCTCTGAGGTAAGTTTTGTTTTATTCACATTTTTCATGTGATTTTCATGATATGTGTTCATGAAAGACTTCACTATTTTTTTTATTTTTTGTAAAGACTACTGCACAGTACTAGTGTGTGTTCTTCCCGAATTTCGCCATTACTTCAAAAATGAGGTTTGGTTGAGATAGTCCTGCTATATATTTATATACTTCACTGTAGAGGTAAACAAGCAAATTTCAATTGAAAAAGAAAATTAGTTTGAAAACACAAAAGACTAAATATTAAAGATAGATACATGTTTATCCCGCTCGGAAGATATATCTCACACTTTTAAAATTAGACTGTGTTTTGATACGATGCTGTATTAAATACAATGCCTTATTACTCACAGTATTGTACACCCTAAGGTGTACTGAAACATGTACGTCAGGTAAACTAACGTCTGTAATTGTACACATAACACGATAAGGGAACTAATGGATTTGCATTTTACGGTACGAAGCCAAAGAAGAATACCAGAAAGCGTAAGTGATAATCACTGAATGGGTAATAATATGACGTTTGAATGTTCAACAATATTTGTTTTTCGTTCAGCCAAGGAAAGGGGTCTTTGTCATTATGTACGAGTCGTTAGGTCACGAGTATTTTCTTTCTGACTGAATGAAAAAAATTATTGCAGAATAACATGATTATACCAGTACCAGGAATAGCGAAGAAAAATCGGCAATTCCAAATGTTTTGACTCATATTTCGAACACAGCAGAACCAGTGACATAGACGCGAGTTGTCGTGACGTAGAATGGCCAGAGTATATATTACATATTTGTTTTCAAAACCAAATTTCAGCCTTATTACACAATTCAAACTGCAGATAATATTGGCCACTAATTAACAGGTGTGGTGTCTTTGCAATGAAACGTAACAATATTATATTATTTCAATTAATGTATCAGATTTAAGATATAAGGAACGAAGACATCGTGTTACATCTTATTTAACTAGAGAAGTTACCAATAGTATTTTTTTCAAATGGCACGCTAACATCCAAGGACGGTCTTGCAATACTATACTTTCCGAGTGTACCAACCATTTCGTTCCAAAGAAAAATGCCAATGAGATTGACAGATTTGTTACAAATGTCAACTCCACCAAATGAGTTCAGTTTATATGATTTATACTACCTCCAAACAATAGGAGTGAGCGGGGTTAGGGGGTAGAGAAGATTGGAAATGTGAATACATCTTTCAACTGACATTTAATATTATAGGTGCGGTTTTAACTGCTTTCCGTGATGGAAAGGTAAATAGAAAGTCCAATTGCAAGAAGGATAATAATTCAGCACGTAAACATAAACAAGCATTGGGAAAAACAGAGTTGAATCGACATCTTGAGGGAATTGCATCCATACAGTTAACCAGATATTGTTGGTTTAGTATCTAACGTAAACGCCGTCTCCTCTTATACCTCCATGTCCCAACGAAAAGAAACTGGGAATATTGGACAGTTGAGGGACAAATGTCTCGTATTTTTAAACTTTGCTTACGATGAGGAATAGTTGAGTATCTGACAAGGTAGAGGGGTTATATCACTTGGAATATAGTTACGTTGGAACAGTAAAACAATTCGACTTTTCGATCCGTCTTCTACTACTAGAACCTTGATGTTAGCCTGGCACACATTGTGGCCGGTCTTGTAAGTTGCTGTGGTCCCCAACTGCTATGGGCATATCGCTTTTTGTGTGTTCTACGAATCAGTGTTGAGAAGGCACCTGGCCACTGACTCTCCAATAGAAAAGGGTGGATGAGGGAGGGGGGGGTCATCCAGTACTATTTACAGAAAGCAATGTATTAAATTAAACTAATAAGAAGAAATTACAATTTCTAAATTTACGATGAAAAATGACAATTTAATAATTACTAAGAAAGTAAAATGAATTTCACATTCTACTATTATCATGGGAAAGTTGGGAGAAGAGCATTTATCACCAATAATATATAGCAAGTAAGTAAAGTAATGTAATTTAGGTTGCAACAACGAGGAAGAGGAGCGACGAAAATGGAATTACGTTTAGGAGGGGTGTCCCAAGCTGTATGGTTAGGTATGTGCAAATATTGGTGCTTTCAAGTTGACAACGCATCCCATTAAAGCCCATAGACTTTCCATCACGCTCGTTCATTGATGTATAAGGTGTCAAAGAGCTACAAGTTGTATGAAACATTTTTACATGCATTATTTACACATTTTTGAAGGAAGGTGCTCATTTTTCAAACACTGTATTTTACGTCAACGCCAACAATTTAAAGAGCATCAAATGAAAGTGCTTAAAAGTTCAGTTTAATGATGTATTGTGGCCTTAACATGGTCATTCTATAGTATTCATCTTGTTATCTATCTTACTATTCCCGTTAAGAACTATACCCTTGAATAGCGAAAAATACACTCTACATAATGACGTCATAAATCAGTCATTTTTATTAAAGTGGAAAAAATAATAATAACGTTCAATCATTACGATTGAAATCGCACTCACTTAAAAATTAACTTGTTAGTCATGAAATCCCACACCTTCAATTTACAAAGCATATATTTCCCCACTCTCTCAATGTACACACACACACACACACACACACACACACACACACACATACACACACACACTGTCCTATCTGACGTACAGTTTTAGGAATAAAATTCGGAATGCTAACTGTACAAACTAATATAGCTTCCCCAAAAAACAAAACAAAACAAAACAAAACAAAACAAAATTCAAATCTTGATGTAAATGATACGAACTCTTCATACATTTTCCCACAAAGAGAAACACTGTTCAACACGTTTGACCAACACGTATTGTATAGTGGTTGATATAATTTCCTCATGACGTTACCCTAACTTTCATTTGATATGACACAAATGGCTTTTTGAATAAACAGCTTCACCTGGTTTTTAAAAGATGAAAACTCAACAATGTCAATTACAAAAAACAGTGATTGCACATTATTCCCTCAATGCACACATTGTCATATCAAACGTTCGTATTTTCACAGTGCAATACCGAAAACAATATGCATAACTGCATGCAAATGATATGCAAATGAGGACGCAATTTTTTGTTACACACGAAATCGCGTAATTTAGCGCTGTATGATTTTTATGGAATTTTTGTCGTTTTAGGTGAATATGAAAATAACAAAACCCCATACCACTAAATTCCAATGTGGGTACTCAGGGGTATTTGCACTCGGGCTTGCAGTAGTTTCTGTTGCACTGTCACTCGCTATGCTCGTCAAAGTAAGGGCACAAAACCACTTCAAGCACTTAATGCAAATACAAATGTACCCCGAGTACGTACACCACACTTGCACTTAAATGTCATGAGGTTCTGTCATAATATTTACCTTCCCCAAACCAGGGTATTTCCAATCATTTTGATTTCGACATTGTGAAATATTGAGAGCTTACTTGTCTGAATTCATTAAACAATCAGTACGAAATATTCAATTATCTGGCTTTTTTAATGATGGACCGGACGACCTACTTGGCCACCAAAATAAAAAACAAAGAATGCACACACGTCTCTCTCAAACCACACACTGTCCTATCAGACGTACACATTTGAAATAAAGAATACTTACATTATCACCTATTATTTGCGTATCCCCCAAACGTAAATCTAACATTTTTGTTTTTAAATAAAAAACTATGTATATTAATACACTGTTTTACCATATTAATTCGATGACATTGCATTTTTTTAAAAATATTTATGTGAACAACACATTGTCGTGCATCACGTGGTCTAGCTAAAAACGTTTTTCTCTGAAGAGTATATAAAGTATTCTTCACAACCACCAATGGCACAAAATTAGAGCGATTGGTGACGATATTGATATCAATAGCTCTTTTACACGTTGACATCGCATATACAAGGAATGTGGTTAGGACAGTTTCAAATGTAGAAACAGTGTAATCTGCTAATACTTCGGCAAAAGGTGTTTGACTAGATTATACCTTAGCGTCAGCTGTAGATTTGATTTGCCTCTAAAGGGGATTATATGAACATTTCAAAACAAAATAATAAAATGTTATTAAAACCTAGTCATTTCGGTTAACCATCGGTGTCAGGTGACGACACAAATACAGTAAATGAATATAATATGGGTTACTGTAATATTGGGCCTGACAAAACATACACACACACACACACACCGAATATTGTATAGTGTACTACATGTATTTCTCACTTTGTTAAACACATTAACGACCAGATTTAAACTGAATGACTCTGGTAAGGGCAAAACCATAGATTAGTTTCATAATTATATGAAACTATATGAAATATGGAGCTTGCATAGTCAACATATGGCTTAATTATCGAAAAAATAATTAATTATGCAAATTAACCATTAAGAATATAAGCTACACAAACAAGCTTTAAAGGACACATCATGACATGCACTTCTTGCATATTCTAAATTATACGTCACCTGTCACCAATCTCGCATTCTGATTGGTCGACAGCCCTGCAGATATGCAGACGTGTTTTTCACAAAAAGTCGTATTTTTGCTTGTTGTATCACGTGATCAATGCACATCCTTAAACAAACCTAGCAGACAACTAGAAATCCAGCTGTATCCAGCATTTCCAATGCCAACTTTGTTGTCAACCATACAAAATATCATCGTTGTATACAAAGTAACACGTCTTTCAACTGTACGTTTCGTGTCATAGGGAAATCGTCAACAATTCCACAGTATAACGCGGAAGTGATTTTATTTTGAAATGAAACTGAAATTTTTAAACATGCATTCAAATGTGATTTTTAATTACTGTTCCACATCTTCCTACTCAAAAAATATATTCTAACTTTCAATTATATATGATCCTTAAAAAATCTGGTTGGACGAAAAATAAAACAATTGAATTAAACAACTTCGCAGTCACTTGGTGTTTAAAAGATGAAAACTCCACGATGTCAATTACAAAAAAAACAGTGATTGCACATTATTCCCTCAATGCACACATTGTCATATCAAACGTTCGTATTTGCACAGTGCAATACCGAAAACAATATGCATACCTGTATGCAAATGATATGCAAATGAGGACGCAATTTGTCGTTTTAGGTCAACATAATAATTAACAAAACCCCATACCACTGAATTCCAGTGTGGGTACTCAGGGGTATTTGCACTCGGGCTTGCAGTATTTTCTGTTGCACTCTTACTCGCTATGCTCGTCAAAGTAAGGGCGCAGAAACCACTTCAAGCACTTAATGCAAATACAAATGTACCCCGAGTACGTACACCACAGTTGCACTTACATGTCATGGGGTTCTGTCGTAATATTTACCTTCCCCAAACCAGGGTATTTCCAATCATTTTGATTTCGACATTGTGAAATATTGAGAGCTTACTTGTCTGAATTCATTAAACAATCAGTACGAAATATTCAATTATCTGGCTTTTTTAATGATGGACCGGACGACCTACTTGGCCACCAAAATTAAAACAAAGACTACACACACGTCTCTCTCAAACCACACACTGTCCTATCAGACGTACACATTTGAAATAAAGAATACTTACATTATCAGCTATTATTTGCGAATCCCCTAAACATAAATCTAACATTTTTGTTTTTAAATCAAGAACTATGTATATTAATACACTGTTTTACCATATTAATTCGATGACATTGCATTAAAAAAAAACATATTTATGTGAACAACACATTGTCGTGCATCACGTGGTCTAGCTATATACGTTTTTCTCTGAAGAGTATATAAAGTATTCTTCACAACCACCAATGGCACAAAATTAGAGCGATTGGTGACGATATTGATATCAATAGCTCTTTTACACGTTGACATCGCATATACAAGGAATGTGGTTGACAGTCTCAAATGTAGAAACAGTGTAATCTGCTAATACTTCGGCAAAAGGTGTTTGACTAGATTATACCTTAGCGTCAGCTGTAGATTTAATTTGCCTCTAAAGGGGATTATATGAACATTTCCAAACAAAATAATTAAATGTTATTAAAACCTAGTCATTTCGATTAACCAAAAATTTGACAATGGTTACCATAGTCAGGCATTTAAACCCATTTCGCTACAATCCGTAGCTGGCCATCCGCAATTTTTATACAGTTCATGTTCTGAGCTTTGGGAAATCCATTTCAAGTCACAGTGAGGTGTCGGGGGATTTACACTTTCAAATATTACATAGGTCACGGAGTGATGTCGGAAAACTCACTCTTTCAAAACTAAAGTCACTGGAGGTATCCGGCGCGGCGAGTCATTCATGTAAAACAAATCACGGGAAGTTGTCAGGATACTCATTTTCAAAACAAGCCACGGAGAGGTGTTGGGGGACTTACTCTTTCAAAACAGGTCATGGGGAGATGTCGGGATACTCACCTTTTCAAAATGTCATGGGAGGTGTCGGGCGAGTAGTCTTTCAAAATAAATCAAAGGGAGGTGCCGAGGTGTAACTCTTTTTCAAATTAAGCCACGGGGAGGTTCGATGGAGTACATCTCAAATCAAATCAAATTAAATCATAAAACGTAAGGGGCATAGTCTGTTGTTCTATAGTGATCAAACTCTGCCGTGAAAAAAATGTTTTAGACAGACTAACTATCGTCAAAGAGTTCGTACTGCCACCACTGTTACTCTAGAGTTTAAATTGCATATTATATCTTATATTATACGCTGGACTGATATTGGTGAATTGTCTTACTCGGTATAATAATGACATTTATATCTAACGAAAGCTTGATGTCAAGAACTATAACTCCATACTATCGGTACACAAGTGTAAATACAATTAACCATCCCACTGTGATCAGTAATTGAAATCAAATGAGGCGTATGTTTCATTTTCGTCATGGGTAATGTTTTGGAAATATAATGTCGAATGTAATCAATGTATGTAGCATGACGTACAACCTATCTCAACCAACTATCACAATGTAATATCAATGTATGTAGCACGACTTACAACAATTCTCAACCAGCTGTCATAATGTAATAATATCAATGCATGTACTATGACGTCCAACTAATCTCATCCAACTGTTACTGTTAGTGTAATAGCAATGTATGTACTATGACTTGAAACTAATCTCATCCAACTTTTACAATGTAATATCAATACATGTACCGTGACTTACAACTAATCTCAACTAACTGTTTCAATGTAATATCAATGCATGTACCATGACTTACAACTATTCTCAACTAACTGTTTCAATGTAATATCAATGCATGTACTATGACGTCCAACTAATCTCATCCAACTGTTACAATGTAATAGCAATGTATGTACTATGACTTGAAACTAATCTCATCCAACTGTTTCAATGTAATATAAATGTATGTACCGTGACTTACAACTATTCTCTTCAAACTGTTACAATATAATATAAATGCATGTACCGTGACTTACAACTATTCTCAACCAACTGTTACAATGTAATATACATGTATGTACCGTGACTTACAACTATTCTCTTCAAACTGTTACAATATAATATAAATGCATGTACCGTGACTTACAACTATTCTCAACCAACTGTTACAATGTAATATAAATGTATGTACCGTGACTTACAACTATTCTCTTCAAACTGTTACAATATAATATAAATGCATGTACCGTGACTTACAACTATTCTCAACCAACTGTTACAATATAATATAAATGCATGTACCGTGACTTACAACTATTCTCTTCAAACTGTTACAATATAATAAAAATGCACGTACTAATCTCATCCAACTGTTACAACGTAATTTCAATGCATATACCATGACTTACAATTAATCTCATCCAACTGCTACAATGTACTAGGCTTTGTTGAATGAATGTGTTGAATGTATATCATAATTTAACATAATCGATACAAATTGCAAAACGATAGCGATTTTCTGCAGTCAGGGTAATTGTAACTGTTTTATTTAACTTTGTTTATGTATGTATGTACTATGACTTGAAACTAATCTCATCCAACTTTTACAATGTAATATCAATACATGTACCGTGACTTACAACTAATCTCAACTAACTGTTTCAATGTAATATCAATGCATGTACCATGACTTACAACTAATCTCATCCAACTGTTACAATGTAATAGCAATGTATGTACTATGACTTGAAACTAATCTCATCCAACTGTTTCAATGTAATATAAATGTATGTACCGTGACTTACAACTATTCTCTTCAAACTGTTACAATATAATATAAATGCATGTACCGTGACTTACAACTATTCTCAACCAACTGTTACAATGTAATATACATATATGTACCGTGACTTACAACTATTCTCTTCAAAACTGAGTGCGCCCTCAAACTAGGACGTCAACCCTACTCATCGGGTCGTCAAATTTGTTATGATTTTCGCGTTACCAAAGTTCAAGTCATTGCAAGACTAGGTACGTCACTACCATAAACACCCAGGAATCAGTGGAAAGCTATTTACAACGTCCCAGAAGCAATACCCGAGCACTAAATCACCTATGTGTTTCATGTTTGGTCACAGTGTCAACGTCAGCACATTGGTACGTTATTATCACCTACTTCCGGGTAGCACGAGCGACTACAAAATACCGTTCCCGACACCTGAACTTATTAACTCTGTCAATAAGCAAGTTGCAAGACATAATCGTAATTTAACCTGGTAAGAACCAAACCAAGATGTTATTACTATTCTGGTCACTTGTTCTCTGTTCCATAACGCTTCGAAACTCTCTGACTCAAAACCAACATGGCGGCCCACAACAGTCAAAATTGTTCGACGCTGATATTAAATTTCCAGAATGTAACGACCTGGCCAGCCAGGTTATACACGGTCTACATAAGGACATTGTAAAGAAAAATATGATACCAAATGATAAATATAAACCCAAACGTCTTTTGGAGTATCTGATTCTTATACTGATGTCAAATGCAAATGACATACAAACCAATCCTGGACCACATAATAGTGAATGCACCACCCATTCATGCGGAACCTGTGCCCTGCCAATAACATGGGAAAACAGAGCCGTTACATGTGACACCTGTGACCAGTGGTTCCATATTAATTGCCAGGATGTACACAGTGGCACGTATACCGAGTTGAATGAGAATAGTGATATCCGTTGGGATTGCATCGCATGTGGAAATCCAAATTACAGTCTATCTTGTTATGGAATATCATGTTTAGAGTTATCAAACTCGTTCAGTATATTGTCCGATACGTCATCATCTAGTCTTCCCCCAGAAGCAGTCATAAAACCAATCCACACGTCTACACCAAATCAAAAATCAACAAGAAAGTCAGCAAGATCACAAGCACCACTTCGTGTTCTTAACATCAACTGTCAGTCAATAAAAAATAAACAGTGTCGTATTGAGAATGTAATATCCAGTTCAAAACCTGACATCATCATCTGTACTGAAACATGGCTTGACCCTTCAATAACTGATAGCCAAATATTCCCTCCAAATTTCAAAATCTGGAGAAAGGATAGAACAACTGGTAATGGTGGGGGAGTTTTGATTGCTGTCAGCGACACTCACTTAAGCTCAGAAGTAAGAGAACTGCAAACTGACTGTGAAATTGTATGGGCGAGGATACAACTAGTCAAAAATAAAGATCTTCTTGTGTGTTCTTATTACAATCCAAAAACTTCCAATGAATATAGTCTGTCACAGTTTGAAACGTCCATCATGAGAGCATGCACAATGCAAAATACATGCCTACTAATTGGTGGTGACTTCAATCTTCCTGGTTGGAACTGGAAATCAAAATGTATCAAACCAAATACCCAGTATGTTAGACTTCGCTACAAGTTAGCAGATATACTAGATGATAATGGCCTTGTACAAACTGTTGAAGAACCAACAAGAAATGATAACACTTTGGACTTGTTCATAACAAATCTACCCAGTAAAATCCAACGCATTGAAACAATGCCTGGTATCTCTGATCACAACATTGTCTATATAGAACTTGACATGAACCCAATATGTAGTAAACAGAAACCCCGTAAAATACCATTGTACAAAAAGGCACGCTGGGATAGTTTAAAACAAGAAGTCACATCATTCAAGTCAACTTTTGCGGAAATGGCTAAACAGGGTCACAGTGTGAACAACATGTGGAATACATTTAAAACATTCTTAGAAAATTCTATTTCCAAACACATACCACATAAAACATGTAAGTCAAAGAATGGTTTCCCATGGATTACTCAGGAACTGAGACGATTAATGCGGAGAAGAGACAAACTATACAAACGAATGAAGAAATCTGCTTTCCCAAAACATATCACGCAATTCAAAGATTTGAAACACCTTGTTCAAAAAAAGCTCAGACGGGCTTACTGGAACTACATTGAAGATATTGTTACCCCTCAACAGGATGACAATAACAATTCACCAATGAAACGTTTTTGGACTTATATCAAACATAAAAAGACAGATAACAGTGGGGTAGCTCCACTTATGCACAATGGAAAACTGCATACTGATCCAATACAGAAAGCAAATATACTGAATAAACAATTTCAATCTGCCTTCTCTGAAACTATAAATTTCACCTCAGATGAATTTGTAGAGCGATGCCAAATGCCTGATGACAGTTATGGCAGTACAGCAGAAAACATCATTATATCTCCTAATGGAGTCAGAAAGCTGCTGGCAGGCTTGAATCCTCACAAAGCCGCTGGTCCAGATAACATTAAACCTTACGTGTTGAAGCAGCTCACAGACGAAATAACACCAATATTAACTATCATCTTTCAGATGTCCTATGATAGCAGCGAAATCCCAGACGATTGGCGCAAAGCTGTTGTGACACCAATATTCAAAAAAGGTCAGAAGTGTAAAGCTGAAAATTACAGACCAATCTCGCTTACATGTGTATGCTGTAAACTTCTGGAACACATAGTAACAAAACACATCATGAACCATGCAGAATCAAATAATATCCTTTACCCACTACAACATGGATTCAGACAGCGTCGATCCTGTGAAACTCAACTACTTGAACTCATAGATGATCTAGCCCTCAACATGGAAAATGGTAAACAGACAGATGTTCTAGTTATGGACTTTTCCAAGGCCTTCGACAGAGTCAGCCACAACCTGTTGATACATAAGTTACATCACTTTGGTATAAGAGGTAAAACCCTAAATTGGATACAATCTTTCCTACGTCATCGTACCCAAATAGTTGTCACAGATGGTGAATCATCAGACACTATAGCAGTTGAATCAGGGGTCCCACAAGGGTCTGTATTGGGACCATCACTGTTCCTATTCTACATTAATGACATACACGTAGGCTTGAACTCCACTGTACGCCTGTTTGCAGATGACACAATAGCTTATCTTACCATTACTTCAGAAGCTGATAGCCAAATTCTACAATATGATCTTGACAAGTTAGCTGCCTGGGCAGACAAGTGGAAAATGTCCTTCCATCCAGATAAGTGTTCTGTCTTATCAATAACAAGGAAACGATCACCAATAATCAGCGACTACAAATTAAATGGAAAGACACTAAAACACAGTTCATCCGAAAAGTACCTGGGGTGCACTTTGACAACTGAACTTGACTGGCACCAACACACCAACTTGATATGTAATAAGGCAAACAAAACCCTCGGTTTTCTACGCAGAAACCTCAACATAGGATCCACTGCAATTAAAGAAAAGGCATACAAAACACTTGTTAGACCTATGGTTGAGTATGCCACCACTGTTTGGGACCCATATAGACAATCTGATATAATCAACCTAGAAAAAATACAAAGGCGTGCTGCCCGGTATGTTACTAGTAGATACAGAAACCGCTCCAGTGTTAACAACATGATACAAACTCTAAATTGGAAATCACTAGAACAACGCAGGAAAGAAGCTAGACTAACAATGCTCTATAAAATCTCAGTAGGAACAGTTGCTATGAACAAAGACCAGTATCTTAAACCTCCATCAAGATATACCAGACACATGCACAGTAAAAGTTACCAAATACCAACCTTTAAAACAGACTACAGAAAATATTCATTTTTCCCTAGAACCATCGTAGAATGGAACAATCTACCACCAGACATTGTAACTGTAGGTTCACTTGATGCTTTCAAGTCTCAGGTGGCATCACACCTGGACATCTAAATGTACATTAAATTTTATTTTATTTTATCTATTTATTCACCATCATCATCTTTGCTGCGCACTCACTGGCAAAATCTTCAACATGTTGAAGGTGGCCAGTTATGGAAGAAGAAGAAACTGTTACAATATAATATAAATGCATGTACCGTGACTTACAACTATTCTCAACCAACTGTTACAATGTAATATAAATGTATGTACCGTGACTTACAACTATTCTCTTCAAACTGTTACAATATAATAAAAATGCATGTACCGTGACTTACAACTATTCTCAACCAACTGTTACAATATAATATAAATGCATGTACCGTGACTTACAACTATTCTCAACCAACTGTTACAATGTAATATAAATGCATGTACCGTGACTAACAACTATTCTCAACCAACTGTTACAATGTAATATAAATGCACGTACCGTGACTAACAACTAATCTCATCCAACTGTTACAACGTAATTTCAATGCATATACCATGACTTACAATTAATCTCATCCAACTGCTACAATGTACTAGGCTTTGTTGAATGTGTTGAATGTATATCATAATTTAACATAATCGATACAAATTGCAAAACGATAGCGATTTTCTGCAGTCAGGGTAATTGTAACTGTTTTATTTAACTTTGTTTAAAACCTGATAAGGTTTTACAGCTAAAGTGATGTAGGCTTGGTGTTTCACCCATGGAGCATTACGTTTTTGACGCAGAGCTAGACCTATTTTAACTCTAGACTAACAATAGACACAATAAACAAAGCAGGGTCCTGTGCCCAATCACATTGAATACTGATAAGCATCGCTATTCTTTCACAGTGCATTAAAACAGGCTTCTAATGGAAATATTACACATGGAATTAATAATTTTAATGGCTGCAATTGTTTATTTTCTAACTGATAATCATAATTTCAACTTGACTTTTTCTACATCCCCATTGTGCACGGCACTTATGTAATTTGTCTCTTGTGCATTAGAAGTTGTTTGAGGGTGAGTAAAAACACCATTTTAGCTGTATATATCGGTAACATTCAAGTTTATACATTGAAAAGTCTTCTTTAGAAGTTAACAAACAGACGTAAAACAAAAACTGTTCTGCATCGAAGTTAAACTAAATTGATGAATAAAACGTAAATCTAAAACAATCTGACATGTTGTTTGGTGCACTTGTCTTATCTATGATTACCAACACAATATAGTCAAAGTGCACGACCTTATAAACTCTATAATTATTTCCATGGTAACCAACATTAGCGTGCTGATCAAATACCAAATAATCCAGATTTAATGTACGTCACGCAACATTAGATTGGAGTTACAGTGAAAAATCATAAAAGCCGATTGTGCCAATGAATAATAGTCTGGTGATATTAAAAATGAAATACTTTTGTAATATGTTATGACATGTTAAAGAAATGCACAATTCGGGAATCAATCCTGAATATATTTGCAAGTAATACTATGTATTGTAGACCCAACCTCAACGTTCAGTTGATTTATTTGCACTATTTATATACACACTACTGTTTATCACAACTCGCTTTTTAAATCCAATTACTTTTAGGCAACTGTGAGTGTTATGTCCACTATATTGTGTTTAATCGATAACTGATTTGTTTAGCAGAAACTCTGCATACCATCCTCATTTTTTCAATATGATTATAACTATAGGAAATATTGTGATGGTAATTTTAATAATCAAATAATATCAATTTATACTGTATGGATAAAAAGTCTTATAATTGGTACGGTAGAAGCGGTGCTTTTATCTGTATTCTAAATTTGTGTCTAAATCTAATTCAGAGAAAAGAGTTGTCAGTCACATGCCGATTATATTTGGAACATGGTATTCTTACAATTCAAGTTGTTGATTTTTAATTGATTGTGGGAAAATGGTTAGAGTTGAGAATGATGATTGTACATGTGCTGTACTTTATAACGGGTAAATGAGAAATGAATGTTTAAGATCAAAAAGTGATAGATGAATTTGGGAAGCAACCAGTGTTGTGGTAATATGTTTTATGTATTGATATGTTCACGTGAACTGGAGTCTGTGAACCAAGGTTGAAGTCTAGGAAAGTGTCATTTAAAGTCAGTGCTGAAAAATAAATGCAAAATAATAGACAACCAGTCTTCATGACTCTTACACACAGAGAACCTTGCACATTCCTGTAACATACCTAGGATAGGGTTGTTCACATAGCTGTACCAGCTCAGTGGAGCCACGGAGACTTCCAGCTGTGTGTACAACATCCTGTATCAGCTTTGGCCAACACACTAGGTGTAACATACCCAGATTTGACAGATGTGTAACTAGCATGCCAGCATCAATGTAACCTGGGTGTTAAAAATAGCAATGCAGCATAGGTTTTTATAACATCCATGTACACAAAATTTTCCAACAGCCAAGTACCAGATATGTGAGGATAGCTTTACCGTAGGTATTTCCCATAACCATGCACCAGCTATGTCAACATTGCTGTAACAGCTGTATCTCCCACAACCATGTACAAGCTGTGTGATCAATGCTAGTCGAATATGAGCAAAGGTGTTGCTAAAGGGTCTTATTCCACCATAGCTGTTACGTAGATGTGTACAACTGTGTGTTAGGTGTACAGTACACAACTATGGTACTGGGATATGGCACATAGCTGTGTACTCTTCCTCTCATTAGGATGTGACCACATCCTAGCATTAGAAAGTGCACATCCTAGTGCTAGGATGTACAAGGTTCCCTGTGCTATAGGTCAAAATACTGAACACAGCAAACACTCGCTGGTGACTAGAAGTAAGTCTCAGCGAAAAGCGAGGGACATATGTCCCAAGCATGACGGTAATAAACAATTTGAACTCCGTACGCGGAACGGCTCGTATCTTCATTACTATTAAAATGCAATTTGGGTACAGTGCATTGTGGGTAATAACCTATAATTCATATTATAGAGTAGCATACATGAACTCTGATGAACAAACATTTAATAATCCATTTATCGATTGACTGCGTAAAGCAAAATTCTCAGGAGAAATTATTGTCCTGATTAAATTTTGTATTCATAATAATAATAATAATAATGATAATAATAATAATAATATTTATTTATTAACAATATTTAAAATGTATACAACTGTGCTAATGTCTTTCAATTGTTAAGATCTGATGAGGATAGGTAAATCCATTATTTTGTTTCATTGACTGGCTATCCACTAAACTGAGAATACCCAATGAACTATACACTCGAGTGTAAAAAGGAGCATATAAAGCCTTTATAGAAATCTAGACATTTATGTTACGTGTAAGAATGCCTTTCCCAGACATATTTACGTTTTAGTATAGTAATGGAAGTTGAACACCTTTATACACTAGCTTGCGTCACTGAATTTAATTATTCTGGCCTTTGCACAAACAGGAAATTAGATTTATCACACCTAAACAATATCCCAGAAGCTACCAACATAATATCATTTTAACCTCGTGACCATGCCCATCTGTATGCTTCGATCGGAATATTGAAAATCATAACTTATGATAAAATCGTAAAGAAGGCATAAGCCTTATCGATGTATAATAATGAACCATGAGCATCGGGTAGGCTATCATTACATCAACGTCGACAGGCTCCCTGTTAATTAGTCAGATCATGCATGCCGGGTCATGGCCGAATTTTGAACTTTACCATGTTACATTCGTACAATCGTCAATTTTGAACAGTTACTAGCGCGGTAATCAACTCTGGTACTGGGTGCGATCATATATCGTGAAATCATTGAGGAATCACACTGTGTATTTGGAATCTAGCGATATTGTGAACTAATACCTGCGATGTTGTACCATCTCTTTCACCTCCCTAAAGTCACACAAGAACAATAATTCCATTAAAATGACAAAGTTAACCGTTCCAGAAAATCGACAAACTAGTATCACAGTCGCCCTAGTTTCATCACGTAAAGAGCATATTCTAAAGTGTACTGTGTCTTTATCAAAAACATGTACATTCATTCATTCATTCATTCTTGAAACACAAACAAAATAAGGTTTTGGATATACGGTGCATGGTTTAATCATATGACAAACTAATCTCGAACAACAATACACGTCACAAATAAGTCCACATATGCGTTCTTTGTTTATTTGTCAATGCAAACCATGGGTTAGTTATGATTAGCTACAATAGTACATATAAGCCTATTAATGTGCTGGCATCTGAATATATAGCCATACGTACATACATATATTGACAGATGCAGATGGTCTTTCTTTCTCCAAAGCTGTCAACTCCAGATCTATGTAAATTCGTCTCTTATAATTGTGCTTCGCCGGAACAGTACATACATGACAAAGTACCCAAGCTGTTTTAGTGGGGGCGTTATGGGCTCTTAAAGGTTAAGGGAAGATCGTCAATAACACCATAAAAACGTGTATTTCTACATCACTAGTATATCCCCCATGTAGCTTAGCAATAGCAACATTTCACGTGGGAACAGTACGAACAGGACAGCATGGGTCAACGACTCGCTGATTACTTTTTGTTTTACAAACATACGTTTGACTGGAACAATACAACAATGTCTTATGGGGATATCGACGTCACCACAGGGGAATACAAATGATTGCTTTGGTATTATTCTTTGTAACGGGACAATGATTGGATACAATGACTAATATTTTGTTTTCTTGATTAGCAGTCTAAAAAGTAATTGCGATAATTAGGGCACATGTAGGTACACTGTGTAGTTCTTTGTATGAATGTCACAAGCAATCATGATAATACTTATAAAAAATAGTGTTGGTATGATGGCTAATCTATTAGATGTAGCTAACAACCTCGTTGTATGGTTGATAAATGTTAAACAATAAACATCGATCCTTTTCTTACGATACACAACATCTCTTTACAAAATTGTGAGAATCAGAAAGTATGTCATTTTTATTCCTTGCTTTTCGTAAGCTAGACATTACCAGACTAGATAAATAACTAGAGAAAACAATGTATTCCCTTTACTCGAGGCATGTATTTACTTGAATGAATTCTTTTCATCTAATTTTTACACAGCAGCAAACTTTGCAATCGAAAGGTAACACTTAAGTTACAATACCAACATCGTCTCAACCCCAATACGTGATATGAGTATCAATTTAAGGCAATGTTTATGACCAGAGTAAGCTAACCTGTAATGATAGACGTATGGTAGGTGTAAGGTTATGCCTCTGCTCTTTCGTTTAATTTAAATGCAGATGTAATGCTGACTGTAATTGACCTTGAACAAGGTGAAATGTATTGTGCTAAGATAGAATGACGAAGGGCCTTTATCATGCAATAATCAATCTATTCTCACAACTAATGCATATGTAAAGATATGAAATATTTAAAATCTAATTTTTGACATATGCTGAACATGATCACAAACCAATACAATTGCCACACTGTCACATTCTTCACGTCACAATTAACAACATTGAAACCGCCATTTTAATGACTACAAAACATAACAATAATGGAATTAGAACAACATGAGAGGAATCAGCTGCCCACTCACTTGTATTGTTGCATTGTGCCCTCGAGGCTGACATCTGTTTGCTCCACAGAGAATCGAATTGAAGGACGTTCGATAGTACTTTGTGACACTAAGCCACAGTAAATCATATTCATCTTGTGCATGAAAAGTACCCACAATGGAATACCATTGATAATATAGTTTATATTTTATAACATTACGTATGGGAAATGAAGCTGTTTCCTTTTCCAAGGGAATTAACTGTTTCATCCGATTCGCCATGGTGAGGTAATATAAGAGAATATGTCCATCTAAACATTGACATAGTGAAATATTTCCATTCCATCTCATATACAATAGTACACTAGAAGTGGTATCAATACCAACACATACAATTATCATTTTCTGGATTTTACAGCAACAAATCCGTTGTATTTTAACTTAATGCTAAAAGATATTGCATGTATTGTAAAGTGAAGGATTTCAAACAACTTCCATGACTTTCCAATTATTTAGCTTTTTTTTTTGTTTAGTTTAGTTATTTTACTAAATATATTGCGGAAAATCACACGGAAACATATTGTGTATATATACTATGTAGCGTGTACATAGTGCACATATGTTTGATGTATACATAACCATAATACGACACTACTTTCATTAATGCACAACTGTATAAGTATGGTGGAATGTGCACGACGCGGATAAACGTGACTGTCATTACCTTCCTGTTCATGCGAACGTTACAGTAACTTACAAGTGTTCTTCAATCGATCATTGACTGCACAATCACGTCAAAAGTGACCATGAAACGGCATGAGTATTCATTGTGAGACCGTCTAGTGCTTGTTGTTGACAATTGGTGGTATCAACAACATGACGTTTAATAAAGTCTTCCGTGGAATGTTGTATTCCAATATAACGGTGACAGATACCCCCGATTCAAACATCCTTTGCGTTTTAATTATAGTTCTGCAAAGGAGTATCGATGAAAGTGTGTAATGTGGTCTACTCAATATCGACTTATACAAGGCGTCACATCCATCAAGACCGTCAACTGTTGGCATTATACGGCAACTGTATCTGTAGACACAATTGACATTTCAAATATTTAAAAGGTGAAAACTAAGTAGTTATTCAAACGCATTGATCATACGCTTTTCCCTAAATATCACCACCTGACGAGTACTATAACATATCGGCCACCACAACTCAATATCAACTTCGACCATTGTACGGGTTTAGGACTATAGTATTCAGAACTGATCTGTTCACTAATGATTCATAGCTTCAACCGGAATAGATATAGATATCACAAGTTTGTGTCTAAGACTTCTATAAAGTATTCACACAAATATAACTTCGAAAACGACAATGAAAAAAATAAATCCTGACAGTGTTTTGAAAACCTCTCTACAGTAGCAGTGTTCTGCTAAATTTAAGACGTTTCTTTTACAAGGTCAGTTATATCGTAATATGCCATCACGTACAGTTGAGTATTACAAATGTTCCCTGGATATGTCAATTGAAATTGAGAAAGTTGGTAGAATTAACGGTTCACAGATCTCAAAGATGAGTTCATCATATGGAATCAAAGGAATGATGTGACCTTTACCGAAATATCGTTTGAGAGCTGTAAAGGCTCGAACTGCAATCGTGCAAAAGTTACGAAAACAGTACGTTGAAGTAATAGGTGATTATCTATAGCATTCTGTATCAATCTCAATATCATTTTAGTGTTTTGCCTTCTGGGCATAACTAATGCTTTTGTGATTTCAGAAAGTCAGCCATTGGTTGGTCATTGACCCGCTCATAAAATTCCAAATAGATCATTAAGAAGGATTCTACATGGCGATTCCCTCTATATGATCGCCTTCAGGCCGATCGTCGGCTGTAAATATTTGAACCCTTAAAAGGCATCGGCTTTCAAAAAGAATTAACTTTATCGCTCCAGCTCAGTGATGTTTTTCCAAAACATGGAATATCTATTTCCGTGACACCTAACAGATCCTTTGTCGTTCATGGTTGAAAAGACCATACTGTTGACTGGAGGCAGTAATGTTAAAAGTATATATAGATCAAATTGTATCGAATGAGACATGGGACTCCATATACGAATATATCTCAAGGCAAGCGTCTAGGCTATTTTAATCACTCAACGTTCATTAATTTATAGTATGGTTTAACTTGATTTTCATGATTACGTTTTTGTAGTGCACAGTCGTAAATTTCAAGTGCGAAAGGTCAAAAGAGAGAGAACAAAGAGACTCACAAAGGCTACTATAGTCCTATCAACAGACGTGATTCATGACATTCATGGTATTTGTATTTCAGAGAACCCGACCTGAAAAAAAAAAGGAAAATCTATGTCATGAAATCCTGATGGCTGGAAGCATAGACATCCAGCAAAGTCTACGCTGGAAGAAACAAGTTGTGCAACAACTGGTCTAAGAGCATTACTTGCAATGTAGTTTGTATATTTATATAATATTGGGACATCTTAAAGGATTACTTTTACTTTTGTATGATGGTGGTGTGCACAGTTACACCCTCTGAGATGACTCCAAGCTCAGCTCAATATTTTGCGATAGATTACAATCAATTATACATGTGGCTCCTGACATCTGGCAGAATGAAAAAAATGTTGTACGAGGTATAGCAGATATAGTGTATGAATAACAATTGGAATGGTAAATGCGTTCGACAGTTTCCCTTTGTTCATTCATATTTAATCCAATTTCCGTTCACATGAATGTATTGGTGTGTACATGGCCATATTTGTATCCAGTAAAGTTGTAACATTTCTAAAGCTAAGCAGTCATCCAATCCATACATGTACTAATGATTCCCACACGACAAAAATATAACTTTATTTCTGAGCAGAAAGTTAAATGATTTACGAAAGGATTTTGTACCAAATGAGCTCTGCCGCTATAAATTATGCCGAATTCAACATTGTGGTTAGAACTTGGGGTGGATAAGAGTTTCCATAGAAGAGTTGGTCATAAAATGCAGGGCTGTTGATGGCCGAGTTGTTCGTTCATGCCCATCTTACCTCTGTATTGGTTTAGAACCAACCTCACTGGGTTTCATTAAGAATAATATATATATATATATATATATATATATATATATATATATATATATATATAGAGAGAGAGAGAGAGAGAGAGAGAGAGAGAGAGAGAGAGAGAGAGAGAGAGAGAGAGAGAGAGGTATAGAGCACTGTCTTAGCAGATTGATACTCACCGAGTTATATATATATATATATATATATATATATATTTATATATATTTATATATATAGAGAGAGAGGTATAGAGCACTGTCTTAGCTGATTGATACTCACCGAGTTATATATATATATATATATATATATATATATATATATATATATATATATATATATGGTAAAGACGCATACCTCTGCTATACCTAGCACAACACTACATATATATATATATATATATATATATATATATATATATATATATATATATATATATATATATATATATATATATATATATATATATATATATATATATATATATATATGTAACTAGTCTGACCCTACTTATCAACATAGGTTTCCCTTGGTACTCTAGATTCCTCCTCCGCTAACACTGTCACACTTTTTTACATTCTGTACAAATGTCGACAGTATTTCATTCTCCCAATTCGATTGATGTTAGTAACTATGGTAATTAGTATTATTAATATTCAATTAATGGCATTGTTTAATCTTAACATGCATTGTAAAGGGATATTGTATACAAAGGAAATCACACGATCTAAATGATACAAAGTACAAATTTGTCCAAGCTTGAACTCTTGTCGTTTAATAGTCACCGTTTAATTATAATTGTTCTGTCCTTGACCGTATGAAACTGAAAATTTCGTGAAACATTCATTGTTATTATTACGGTGTTATTATTACGGTGTAGCGTACAACTGTCATGAGAATCAAGTCAGGCATATATTGTATGGGGATGTTGAAACAGAACTGTTGACCCATTCGCTATGCTTGCTAGATACATAAATTCAGTATGAACGTTTAATTTTTTGAAACTAAAATTACACTTTTTATCTATTTGTTTACATGTGTTAATTGTAATTACTGATTCAAATCATTTATGTAAGGATATTTGCGTGCGTGCGTGCGTGCGTGTGTGTGTGTGTGTGCGTGTGTGCGCGCTATGCTAACTTTGGTAAAGAACCACACACTAATGAAAAGTGATTTTAATGTTCAGGGTATTGAACCCGGTATAAAAAAATACTCTAGATGGTTTGTTTTGTTGGCATTTCGACCCTGTTATTATTCGAATTGCCATTATGTATTATATATACACAATGATTGAGTAACGACACTTTTTCGCATACTGGTGTATGTTTTATGACTACTTGTAGCACAAGTCCACATATATATATATATATATATACCATGGGGGAAATAATTAATTTAGTTACAAAGGATTGTCGCCCTACGAATTCCTTGCAATTTAATCTTAATTTCCAATTTACTTGTATATCCGTCACTTAGCTTTAAATCAGGACAGATTTTTGTTTTATTGAAGGTGTTCTATGAAGAAAGCCGATTTGTATTAGCCGTTACAATATGACAATAATTGAATCTCTACAGGTCATGTGAGGTCATTTGTACTCTATACACGGACAATACAACTTTGCTGACGACCACATCAAGGTACATAGTCCTAGCTAGGATACATTGGTTTTGTACCACGGTGACATTGGATTTAAATTTGCTGCTCAATAGCAATAGGTGTACACTCTCCTGCTGTATGGTCTGTTATTGTATATTTCTAACATCTGAACTACTTTGAATCATGTCTAGGCACTCTTTGAGCGCTCAACAGATATCCTGATACGATACAGATTAAGAGACAGTCACAGCGTAAATAATTTGTTGCTGATAAAATCTTGACAAAAACTCTTTGTCTTTCCATCATTAATTTCTTTGTACACCTCTATATGTTATATCTTTTCACTTTTTCTCTTAAATAAAGGTTCATAACCAGTGTACATTATGTTTGTATGATTATTAACTCTAGCCAAAAATGAGAAATCATTTTATCACTTAATATGTAATGAAATGAATGATGAAATATGCCTTTAAATACATAAATAATTATATTATAAGTTGTATTTGCTTTAATTGAGGTTTGATAGTTTGAGAAAGAACGTTGGTCGATTGGTCTTTCTTCACTTTCATGATACCGAGGTTGATATTGAAACCGATGTTTAGTCATTGTGTATATTTGAAAGGGATAATGCCTAACAAAATTGCCATATTATATATCATGTATTCAATAACAAGTTCTGCTAGTTAAATTCTGTGGAGTACATACATGTAGAGTGAAATATAGGTTACTGCCTATGATATTTATTTCATAGTGATTTTCCTCTCCATTTTATCTGCCCATATTCCAGTGCAGCATTATTGTCATAGTGATATTTGATAAAATCATAATTTGAGAACGTACTGAATAATGACCTTGTTTGAAATCTCGACATGTAATTGTAATTGAGTTATATGTATTTTATGTTAATATTAAGTAATGGAATGTTCTTTGAACCATAATTTACACCACTTATACATATTAGTATTCATAACATCTGATAATCTAAATATCAAATCTAGTTTGATTGAAGTAAAATTTTCACTGTTTTCTAAAATCAGATCGCATCTCATTGATTCTTGGCGACACTAGTTTTTCCTCAATTAGATAGCTTATTATCTTAAATTCTGTAGTTTCCCTTTAGTCGTCATCGAGTAGATCAGTCTACTTATTCACGTTTTCAATATAATTTGAATATTCTGTATCAGTTGTGGGCTTTTTTATTTTATTCCAACACATCCATGAAGATCAAGTATAAGATATAATTTTTTGGCGACGCCAACAAAAAGTATGTATAATATTGAAATAGTTCCAGATTTAAACTGAATGACTTCCGTAAAGGCAGTCTTTTTGTTCCTACACATAATAATTGCTGGCATGCAAAATTCTGGGCCATAGTACACGATATACCCCTCAATTAGCAAACAGTTTGTTTGTTTGTTTGTTTTTCTATTTCTCCGGTGTGCACAGCTGCCAATTTAACGCTCATCCTCATTGGCTACTCAAAAGCGCGAGATTCAAAAACTGAGTAAGCTTACTACATGGACTGCACAATCTGAGAAACTGCACATACACACACTTCAAAAATATGCCTTGCTTACACCAGTTTTCTTCATTCTTATTCACTATTACTCCAAATTGCGAGATAATATCGAATTAAACATGTTTTATCTCTTCCATGACCACATTCAACATCAGTAGTGCATTTGCACCCCAAGATAAACTATGACGTGTGGAGCATAGGGTTCCATTATCGCCATTATTGGTCGGAAAGAGCCCTATTGCATAATCTAACCATAATTTGTTGGTGGGGTGAATCTGGTATTAGAATAACATCGGATTCCTAAACCATGTCTAGGTAATGTACCCTATGAATCATCTGAAGTGGGGCTCCATGTCTGGTAGGAAGTTTTTCTCTTCGGTTGCCTCTCGTTCATCTAGGGGTGAGGGGGGTCCTATGACATGGGAAGAGCAGACCTGGAGGATGTTTGGCTCTATTAGTGGACTCTATTCTGTGTAGAATGTACCAGGATTCAATACTAGATCGATAAGTATCAAAGCCAGATGTCAGATCAGTAAAATAATGTACTATATGCTCACCTGATAGCAAGTCACACTAATAAGCCGAAATTGGTCAAAAGGAGGACATGGAATTTGACAAGGGTAGTTCTGTGAATAAATGAATGCCTTTATTTTTTACCGTGCACTTACCATGAATTTACATAGGGTAGGAGGCCATTGAGGTTTTTAAAGGCCTATTACTGTTCTGAGGTGGTTATAAGCCTTAAAATGATTAATTGATGTATATAGTCGCAATAACCCCTTATGGTAAACTGCTCCAAATGCCTACAACACGTTGACTTAAAAAATATTTATGTATATCCAATTTCGATTAAAATGATGAATTAAAATGATGAATTGATGTAGTAGCAATAGCCCTTTCTTTTAAACTGTTCCAAATGCCTACAACACGTTGACTTAGAAAATATTTATGTATATCCAATTTCGATTAAATTAATGAATTAAAATGATTGATTGATGTAGTAGCAATAGCCCTTTCTTTTAAACTGTTCCAAATGTATACAACACGTTGATTGAATAAATATTTACGTATATCCAATCTGGATCTGTCCTAATGGGTTGTCGGTGGCCGAGCGGTTAGCTCGTACGCCTCTTACCTCTGCAGTCTGGGTTCGAACCCGCCTGGTGTTGGCTGGGTTTGATTTAAAATTTAACTAGGTCTGCATGTAAGAATGGTGATGCTCAGTTTGACCCTGCCGAACAACGCAGGTTTTCCCCGGGCACTCCGGTTTCCTCCTGCTTCTTCAACACTAGGGCACTAGGGCGCTGCTCTGCGGCGACCATTCAACAAATTTCCGAATTTATTTGGACAAATAAAGATTATTATTATTATTATTATTATTAAATCATTTCAATCTGTGTTATCTTGTTGTCGACGTAGATACTTTGAAAACCACAGGAGTACCAAGGAGAATATGCCCATGGAAAAGTTCATACACTTCCAGCAAGTCAGCTCTAATCCGTGTGGTTTCTAAATTTGTCATTTTCAATATGTGTGATCTATCCTCACAATTCAAGCAATCAAGCTGCGGAATCATCCTGGTGAACCCACGCTGCACTTTTTCCAATAATGCAATATCCCTACTCGTAGGTGGGGACGACACTGGGGAAGCATATAGTCAAAGTGCGGACTAAATAGTGATTTAAAACATATACCAACCAGTGTATTCATAGTAATATTTCATAGTTGGCGTAATTCTTAGCAATCGGCAACATCAAACAGTACAATCAAATAAACCAGAAGTATCATACATAATATGCAAATGATATGCAAATAATGAAGCCAGAATTTACTATAAATTACTATTAAAATGCAAAATTATACAAAAGTCTAAAAGTTTATAGTCTACAGGATGCCCAGAAATACATTTATACAGAGATAAAGCAATCGAAATAAGAGATATCAGTCGAGGTTTACGCTTATACGGTATCTAAAATGGTGGATTTTGTTGAAAGTTAAGGCGAGTTGAAATTACCTTAAAACACAATTACCTTAAAACACGGCCCCTGAGCAGCCATTCAGAGTGTAACGGTCACGATCTGAACACAGGGCACTCAGTCTTAGTTGTATGTATGTATGTATGTATGTATGTATGTATGTATGTATGTATGTATGTATGTATGTATGTGTGTGTGTGTACATCTGCGTATTCAGTAATTATACAGTATTTGAAAGTTAAAGAACATAAATGTTCGGCATCTTGAAATCTCCACTTCTTTTTAGGAATTGGCCAAATTATCAATCGTAACTCATTCCGAAGCCAACAGTATGCATGCCTCTAGACACTCACCTAAACCTTTCTTTTCTTAGCTACTAAGATATCAATCGGTAGGTAATATCCAGGGTCTGTAAATCACCGCCGCATAACATCACGTTCTCTATGACGCTATGACTGTCGGGTACATCTAGTATACAAAATTAAGGTAGGTCGTAATTTTTTTAAAAATTGCATCCGTATTCAGAGAAAATTAACTCTAATATGCTAAGATTGTAAATATCATCCAGGTGAACTAGTGAACAAGACTTATTATATATTTGGATGTTATTATAGAAAATGACGATGGATAGGCTGAACGTCGATGAATGAATTCATTTAATTGCTTGTGGGAACCTTTGAAGTCATTCCTTGTGGCAACCAGGGCAGAAAATGGCTGCAGGGTATGCACGACTTCCCAAAGTCAAGGTTTCGGAAGAAATATGTATTTCTAAGTTCATCTAAAACTTCACAAAAATCGTGACATTGTAACTTTAGTTATCAGAGAATATGTTACTGACCAACATATCTAGATAACACAATGGACAATGAGATAATGAATTGAACAACTAAACGACGAAAACGTACACTTTCCTTGAATACTTAGCGGAATACTTGCTATAGTTAACGTACTTTTGTATACATTGAGATGTCCTAAGAATGGCGCCTGAAATCTTTCATCGAATAAACCTTTCCTTCTTATTAGTTAAAAGATATCTTCAAAATAAAGGCTTCGACCCCTACAACTGTGCGCACACACACACACACACACGAACACACACACACACACACACACACACACACACACACGACGTGAACAAAGAATTATTGAAAGTGCAACTAAAACCTCTTTAAGGTCACTAAAAAGAACACCTATGGATACATTAGGAGAGTTTTATGAACAATAGCTTCGGGGTGATTATTCTAGGTTGTGCATGCATCAGATAATAGGAATATTATATATATATATATATATATATATATATATATATATATATATATATATATATATATATATATATATATATATATATATATATATATATATATATATATATATATATAGTAATACTCCAATTTTGCAACTTGTATGTTATAACCTAATTATATATTTCAATACTTCAAGGGTCGTGCACTAATTTTTCAAGAAAATACACTACTAACGGTGGCTGAGACCATTAATAAATGTGATAGATTACCCCAGGACTAGCAGAGGACTAGCATTTCAAAGATAATGATATCAACTATATATTAAATATATTACTACTGTATGTGCAATTTTTAAACTCAGAAAACAAAACTAACAGCTATTATCTGTTATGAAATGTCGTTATTCTTTCTACGACACATGCCCTTTTAAAACGATGAAATTACAGAAAAAATGGCAATGTCTGACTTGCCACTGTTGAAGAAATATAAATGCTTTGAATTCAAAAACAAATGTAACCCTCGATTTTGCCCTATTATTACTAACAGTATTAACAGTGCACTTCTTCCACTGGGGACACGTTGTAGACATGGTACTTGTTCTCCTTTAGTTTTCACACTAAATCAGACAGCATGATTAAGTGCACACATTTTTTTGTTAGTTGTAGGTGCTGAGCAGTGTCATAGTAGTTGAATGTGTGCGTCCATTCCATAAGAGCTGTAGATGTTCAACAAAGTACAGGTGTGGAAAGTAAGTGTCAATATGTAAATTCGAGATCTGGAAAATAACGATTGTCAATTATGAACAATTAAATTTGTCTTTTCGGTTGTCATGGCACAATGTAGAAAGTTGGAATGTCATATTTTCCGACATCAGTATTTTAATTGTTGACTTGAATCTATATGACCTCTACAAAATGTATTCATTCAAGAACTTCTGCCTCTCGACAATTATAACCGATTTTGAAGTTAGCACTAGAGATTGATGACCACTTATGAGAACATGTTCTCATGAAGTGCATCTAAAAATCAAGACAAACACAGGGGTTAAAATTTAAAATAGAGGTCAAAACTTTATAGAAATCAAATATTTTAGATTACAATACGACCACAGACTACTGAACAAGAAGCAAGTTTATATACAGCAAAGCTTTGAGGGTTTTTTTTTGAGAAATTCGTCCCCGAGGCACATTCTACATTAATGAGTTGCTGATTGATCATATTTCTTATGTACTTGGAGATGTATTCTTAGATGGATGCTTACCCTCTATATTTAGATCGTTCTCCTAGATCGAATGTTGGTATATAGGATGGTACAATAGATGCTTTAAACATATTTGTTTTCGAAATCTGAAGCGGCAGAGAACTTGTGTATTAATCACAGTGCTTCAACAATGGATGTTCGCTTGTCCAAGAGAAATCTTTCAAATCAACAGTGTGTATAAGGTGGGTTATGACGATGGGTGTATTTCCCTTCAAATGCACTTGTTTTTGAAAATAGCTTTTGGAATTTCAGTGAGGTCGTTCGCGCAAAAACATCACGTCAAATTTGCTCCTTTTGAAAGAGTTAGCTTCTTCTGACTAAAAATGATATAAAACATGAAGGAATTAACAACAATCATTGATCGACTATTCAGTTTATCAATAATCTTCAACAAGAAATGTACGTAAGATGCTGACGGAATGCAAAACTATCGATCAATAAGTAGATTTCCGTGAACGATGTATTATAGAAATGTTTTAACTTCTAAGTGATTAATGACACCCAACATTTAGCATCGCATTTCAATTTAAGTACAAAAGTTGAAATTATAGATTTTACGGAAATGCTATATTTTGTGTCATCTATGTTGTGAATTCAATATCGAATACGTATGCTATATCACACAAAACTTCAAACGAAGCTCAGATAACCGTATGCATTGAGAGCAGTGTTGTATGTAGTTATATACTGCAATTAGTACTTATGATGTGACATTCCCCTGTAAACCAATGCATCTTCACATTAAGCTTTCGCTTGCTCAATTTGCTCTATGAGACTAGTATCGATGCATTATTACTTTTGTGCGTTAAAACTTACTGGAGACAGTTTATTTGTACGTCAGAAGACGGCTGGCGCCGTCTTTGCCTTCGTCTATCTACTTGATCGACGACGATGAAGGTTTGTGACTCTCCCTTTCAACGTGTTTGAAGTCGATACTCAACAACTGGTTAAAACCATCAGTTAGTTAAATTCAAACAAACGAGTATTCGGGCAGACGCGTGGGCATACGGACGGACGGACAGACGGACGGACGGACGGACGGACGGACAGACAGACAGACAGACAGACAGACAGACAGACAGACAGACAGACAGACAGACAGACAGACAGACAGACAGACAGACAGACAGATTTAAAGAAATTATGCTATGTACGGACACAAAGTGATTATTGACACATACACAGCAATACCTTAACATATATCAGGTTAACCGCTTAGTCAACATACAATCTATAAGTAATGGAACAAAATAATACAGTGATGACGTAAAAAGAAAAGACAGAAAAACGAGAGAGAGAGAGAGAGAGAGAGAGAGAGAGAGAGAGAGAGAGAGAGAGAGAGAGAGAGAGAGAGAGAGAGAGAGAGAGAGAGAGAGAGAGAGAGAGAGAGAGAGAGAGCTATGAATCGTTTTGTTCTAATGGACATCCATCTGTTATCTTTCGAGACCTTAGAACCGTTCAACAATTAATACTGCTTAGTGCGTTCAGTGAACACACTTTCCTTTGATAGCTTTTCTTTCCACGTCCCTCTGCTACATTTCATCAGTCACATCTTTTCTCGGGATGACAGATCTAATTATCTTAAGATTCATATTAAGTGAGCCCCTCTTCAAGATTCTTCCTTCGAGACAAGATCAGTCATCCTATCTGTATTTCAAGCTGTCGCATTCCCACATGCCTCGTTCAATTAATTTTGCAGTTATTTGTTTGTAGCTGACCGTGTCAGTGATAGTAGACAGTAGTACATGTGTTCCGTACAGTACTTAATATCCCCTGATATCGCCTTCGAAAGGCCACGTTAAAAGCAAACGGTTGGTGTCGTCAGATTGTTATTTTACGATAATTGTGCCGATAAAAGGAAAGTGCACTGGAAAACACATTCATAAGTAAGGCCAGAAAAAATAAAAAAGATGTTCAACGGGCAACCTAACCCATCACATTGGGTTGGTAGGTCATTGCTTTTACAATGCTTGACAAGGATGTAGAACACAAACCATATATATACTTAAGGCAAAACATTTCAAATTGAGTTTATATACTACTTATTCAGTGATTTTACCTCTTGCAATTTGTCTATGGTAATCGATTTGCATCATTTCTACAGTTAGGAAATGTACATAATTTATGGTTAAACAAATGTTGTAGTTCCTCTCACCCTTTCCGCTAAAAAAAATGTTAAGACCCACCAAATGAGCTCCAGAATTATTTTAGTCATCCCTTCTGCCACGTACACTGCAGTGGAGATATAAAATTATATGGTACAATGGTGCATTGTTAAACAGTGATAACCAACTACAATAACAGTCCAAATGAGAATACTTTACAAAGGATGTGGATTTCACATGCATAAGGGGATGTCTCATAATGACCTCTAACCTATACAGGGAGGTACATAGCTAGTCGCCTTCCATCTTGTTTTGGGAGAAAGACAATTATCATCGTGATTGCTACTGATTGGAAGAAGACATTTCCAAAGATGTTTTTTTTTTAAAATAAGACAATGTACGAGGTAATTTAGGCTGTGATCAGAATTTACGGCAAGGGGGGGGGGGGTCTGGGGAGAAATTGGGGCCATGAAAAAATTAATGCTTCAAAGGGGTCCATATGCAGTGACGAGTTTGGTAACAGCCATGCGAATCAAATTGTGTACGTACGTGTATGCCTCTCTCTGTCCGTCTCTCTCTCTCTCTCTCTCTCTCTCTCTCTCTCTCTCTCTCTCTCTCTATATATATATATATATATATATATATATATTTATATATATATATATATCGACTTTGAACATTCAAACCTCAGGAGCAGTCGTGTACATTGTACTTTTCAAAATTGTTCACTTCATTTACGAACATTTAATTATGAGGCAGTCAATAGCCAAGCGAAAATTTGTATCAAAATATATCGGTATAAGTTAGAGTGTAGGTAATATAGCTATGCAGTTGCATGATAATGTATTGAGAGTAAAATGTGTGTATTGAAGAAACTTTTCAAGTACTCTATTGCTTCCGATAATGTGTATGGTTTGAATTTTTACGCCATTAAATGGCCTCCTACATGTCCTTATTTTCAAAACTGTGCTTACCATGGGAGGGGGACACCCCCTTACTCCCTCCCACACCCTGCCCACTAGCTATCACAGGGGATGCTGTTTCTGCTGGCTAAGTATTTCCAAGTACAGGTTACAGCCCAATGTGAGACCTTTTTCGCAAAGCCTACATCTATTTGAAATGGAAGGTTATGGACGCTCAAGTTGATTTCCACTGTTAGTTTACAGTGTATAATGTATTATACCATACTATACATCTCTGAAGTGGAGCGAGGGGGGTACTCTATAATTGCACATTAAAATGGATGTGTGCAGCCGGGAGGGAAGGGCTACGAAAACAATTTCTCCTCAGCCCCCCCCCCCCCCGAAATTATTCTGACCCCAGTCTCAGAGTCATAAAATATCAAACCACAGATAAATTTACAGTCTTCCAATGCTTGAATATGGTATTAAATTAGAATTGAGAGACAATTTTGCTATGCAGTACACATTATCTTTCTATAAAGTGTATTTTGTTGTAGCACAGATGGAAGGTAATTTTGTGAATGTGCACTTGGTAAATGACTTCTGACGTTTAATTTGGGTCCAAAAAAAGTCAAGAATAAAGAGCAAACATTTGAAGACTTTCAGACTATCAGACTTTTGATGGCCCATTGGAGGTCGTTCATTCCAATATATCCATATGCCTCCAGCATGGATTGTTTCAAAACAAAACTTGAAGACTTATTTGTTCACCAAAACATATGGTATACTTTAGCCATTCAGCGTTTCCGAACAGTGCATTGCTCTGTAAATCGGCGCTATAGAAATTTGATTGATTGAATGATTGATTGATTGATTGATCGATTGATCGATTGATTGATTGATTGATTGATTGATTGATTGATTGATTGATTGATTGATTGATTGATTGATTGATTGATTGATTGATTGGTTGGTTGGTTGATTGATTGATTGATTGATTGATTGATTGATTGATTGATTGATTGATTGATTGATTTTGATTGGTTGGTTGGTTGGTTGGTTGGTTGATTGATTGATTGGTTAAATATATGAATGAATGAATGAATGAATGAATGAATTAATTAATTAATGAATGCTCAGCCCCCTTACTATGGTTGAAAAGTTTCACTCATTCCTTCCATTGCACGTCAGATATGCAACAGCTTAGTTAATCTCAATTCACTCTTGTATGCATTATCAGAGCCAAATAAACCACTGTATCAGATATTATATTTTAATGACATGCGAAGCCAAAATATGGGTAGGTCGGGCCCGTTGAACAGCTTTTTTTATTTTTTCTGGCGTACATAAAAATGATTTATATCTGTCAGTGTACTATATCTACAAATATTGTACTGATATATATAGTGGTGGAAATTAAAAGTAATACTAATTCAAACGTGTGGTATTTAACTAGACCAGGTGCGATTTTTCAAATGCATGTTAAGGTTCTCAGGCACATTAAACAAATGGTAAGCACTAAAAATACGCGGTAGCCGTATTATTCTCAATTTTAGAATAGGTGGGGTAGGTAGATATATTTTGGATTCATTTTGGTTTTTTTCATATGTGAGTGTCTAGTTCGGGTAGTTATGTTTCCCGTTGTCTTCCATTATAGTATCTGTGTTATTTGGTTTCTTCCCGTCAGATGTACAGCCTTTCACTCACCACCGCACACCGTTTTGATTATAGAACAAAATATCGACTTATTTCTTAATTGGTCCAATTTATTTGTGTTTCTAGCGATGACTGACCCTGTGACCTCCCACTGCAAAGAAGCTAGGGTTCAGTAAGACAAAGATTTTTAGCGCAAAGAAGTGAACTGATATTTCGTTCCACTACATGTAAATCAAGGCGATGCTGTTTTACTAGAGGTCTTGAAAGGTTAATGTTAAAAAAGGCTTTGTACTAGCTCTCAAACTCTTACGTACACTATTGCAATGCAAACCATGTAAGAATGGATAACCATAAAACAGCCATACTATAGAGGAAAAAACGTAGTCCAACGGGCAGACAAGCTTTTTCCAAATAGTTGATTCACCAATTGCCCTAGAGCAACCTCGATGCTTCAATCTCAAATGGCGTTTTCTTCTCCTTGAAAGTACACAGGAGATCATTATCGCCAGTAACAGCGAGTAAAATAAATTCTAACGGGATTAACAAACATCTATTTGCACTGAAATTCAATTTACGAAAACGAAGTTTCACAAGCTCCAATTGTTGACCAGATTTGTAAGGCTAATGAGAAATCTTTTTTTCTTCTAGTCAAGTCGTGAACGTACCATTAGGAAGAGAAGCAGAAGGAATGGAATTAGTTTTACGACATAACGGGTTTTTAGACATCACGCGATTCTACATAATGTTTGAGCTTTTGAAAATCGCAATATACATCATATGAAGTGACAGGCATAGTTTCCACTGATTGTTTGCAGCGATTTTCTAGAATCCTAAGTTCGAGTCAGAGTTGATATACCGCTAACTTTCTAAAAACAACTAATCGCTTGCTAGAATTATTTATTGGTTTTTACAAACATAGCAAGGTGCACATATACTTTTAAAGCTTCATGATGTAGCTTTTAGTTTTAATGATACATTTCAATAATTAATAAGTTTTGGTAAATATGTTATACCTTAAGAATGCAGACTTACATAAGTCAAGTATAAAAACACAAGTGTTTGAATTGGTTTTTATGTAGTTTTTAATTGTGATGTGTAATTCGCATAATTAATAGTTATTCATAAATAGGCAATATCCTTAATGGCATGTAATCTTTAACCTTCATATCATTTATTAGAAGCATCTATGGTAAAGAAGTGCATGTGTCCTTTAAAGCTTGTTGTCACTGCTTACAGTCTGAATGGTTCATTTGCATAAGTAATTATTTATCGACAATATTTTAGTGTGCAAGGACAAATTTCATATGGTTTCGCGTAATGTATGATAGCTATACCTCAGAATGTTGCATTCCAACAATGTATGTAGAAACTCAAATCTATGGTTTTGCCCTTATGAGCGGCATTCAGTTTACATCTGTTTACATCTGTTTATAACTCTGTCTCCACTGGAAAAGGCGCGTCTAGATGTGTGCATGTATACACCACGGTAATACTTTTATTAATCCTTTATTGCAATATTTGTTAATGTATATTATAAGAGGTAAGTCGTGCTTTTCAGTCACAATGTTTAAAACAAGATCAATAAAGCATACATTTCCGTAATTCAGCTTAAAATGCGTGTGAACTTTATTGGTGTGTTAGTCATTAACACGTTATAGTAGAGCAGGTGTGATTTATAACAGCCAGTGAAAGTTCACCATTACACCTTTTCAACTGTCACGTTTAGTTTACCTGCATTGACTAATCATTATAGTGATACTTTAAAATAATTTAATTACCGAAAATCTGTTGAAATCAATGTTTACATTTCAATCAATGTTGTCAGCACAATCTTTCTATTTTGCCAGTTTAAAGGACAACCGTTCCATTAGCTGATTTTAATGACAAGGTGATGGAGAACGATAAGAAATAATGTCGAATTTTTTAACATGATTCAAATGGTAATAAACGTCAATTGTTGAGATATGCTGTCTTTTACTCCCTAATATGGAGGTCATGCCATCAGAAAGTAGAGAAATGTAAATACAAGCGGTGACTACACGCTGTTTTATTAATTCCATATAATATTATATAATTTATACTTGGAAATGTCCTACAATTTTGTTTTTAGGAAATCATTCATTCCTAAATTTACTTTGAAATTAATAGTACGCCTGAATAATAATTATGGTCTGCAAATACAAATTATGCACATTTTTGAAGTAATTCGAAAAAAAATTCTACGAACACAGATAAATAACTATTTTTTGTACGTTCAGAAGTAAAATGCTACAAAATGTACCCATGCAACGTCAATTGACTCTGCACTAAAGTACTTCGAACAATTGAATCGATGACCGTGGGTGGTCGCGGCGCCATTTACGCTGCGATAGCGATTGGATTCGATAAATGTCTGGTATGCTGTCTTACTATGATGTTGCTTACCGTGTTCAAACGTGGATTTTATTTAGAGAACACTTCCTTTATATTGTTATTGCAGGGAAAAGTACAGGTGGTTATAATTACCGCAAGTGCTTGCCATGAATTTGTGTTCAAGGAGTGATATGAAAAGTAATACAACATGGCGTGGACGGCGATGAAGTAATTAGTGTAATCATGTTTATAATGCAAATTATGCAGTACATCATTTGACCACAATGTTTCCCAAATATGTCATAAATATTACCCAATGTCTACAAAATATAATTGCCATCTCATCATAAGATATAGATATGCATGAAAGAAAGGAAAGGTACATCATGGATGTTTTGTTTTGACGTACTAAATATCAAAGGTTTAATCAAAAGGGACCGATCGTCGATCTCTACAGTCAGCTGTGAATATTATCAGTTGACTGTCAATCAGATACTACAAGCTTTTGTCAAGTAGATAGAAATAAGGCAGAAGTCAAGGAGAAACATAATATTGTTTAAATGTGAGATCAAGACTTAATCTCACTTGATTGAATTTACATTTTTTTTACTTTACAAGAGGGATTTAATGTAACACTATCATATCTGAAATCGTAAAATAGGATCAGCATAAACGGATATGTGAATTATCACGTGAATGCATAGTGATACTCTATGCATAGTAAGATTCCCCGAGAGAAATTACTGGCAAGTGTTTTGTGCGCATTTCAATGGCGTAATTAATACATCGGTTGTATGATGCAAACATGTACATATAGTACTGCAGTGCCGAGATTCTAGCTATCATATTCGTTTAAAAATATCATGGTGAACCATTAAATCTAAATTACCTTCCCCATTCGCTTGCAATTGTAACTACATATGAAATATTTCTAATAAAATTGTGATAAAACTGATACAAATATATGACAATAATAGACATGTATAGTATATATAGATATATACAGTTACATAATTACTATCACATCCTATTCTCTAGAGTGACTCTATACATTTTAAAGCCATTTCTTTGTATATTTCTTTACATATTTATTGATTTGTTTATTCTTTCATTTCTTCATTTATTACCCATCATTTTATATGGTTATTTTCGACATATTTACATAATGTACACTTACATGACAGAATTCGTAAAACATCCGTTCAAGACATTACAAAAATCAGAAGAAAATAAATACGAACAAAACACGAATTAGTCTATCAAAGTACACTTTAGATTTCGATTTTTTTCATTCAATTTCTGCTTTAAAAAAGCAACAGAGAGGGTCACCAGATTGAAGCCTATTAGTATATATAAGTTGTAACAGTGCCTTTAAGATTGTAAACATCGCTATCACTGCAGAAAGATTCGATCGACGTTCACTTTTCTTTGTACATCACATTAATGTTCGGCCATAGTTTTATACTGGTTTTAGCTGTGGAACTTAAAAGTAAATCTGTTTCCAGAAAAGCTTTACCCTTTTACAATCAATGAAAAGGTGGGAAGGGTCGTTTTCAAATTTCCAGTAGTCGCCATTTTCCTTCTCTACAAATTGATATCGTGGAATACACGTCGTGTATGAACCAAAATATAAAGTCCGATGTTCATATTTTGTCGGTTCTAACAGTTTTCTTTAGTCATGATGCGGACCAATCACAATTGAAAGTCAAAACATATATTAGTGATAATCCATCGATATCATTAAGTACTAAGCTCATTGTGTCTCAGTTGACAGCCCATTGTTTCAGCATGCCATTCAAAAGCATAAACTGTTCACATACAGAATTTGATCTGTCTCTCAGCCTTTCGGTCAGTTTCAATCAATTAGGACTTTTTTTATAATACCATATATATTATATTTGAATCTACCCAGGATTTGGACATATTAATTAGATCAAATGACCATTTTCCAAACATTGCATCAACCCAACGAAACTAATAGTTTTGCTAATAGTAGCCGTATGCAAATAAAGAGGGACACGTTTCCTAGAACGTATACTGTTTGGATCACTGTTCTTTAAAGACAGGTAATCTAAGCGGCAAGGAAAGATTTCTGCCGTGAGAATACATTGTAAGACCATCCTTACTATAGGGATTCAATTTTAGCCTATGAGCTTTGTAGCATGTCATAGAAATAACAACGTTTTTTAGACCTAATAATACCGGTACTAAACACACATTGAAGATATGTGGTATGTTGATACTTATTAATTTGATAGTCATAGCGACAATTTTAAGAGACGTTTGTCCTTGCTAAATTCTGTACAGCAATGTAATCAAACATTAACCCGTGACTTCCCTCTGGCATTGCATCAGCTGTCGCATACTAGAAACCGTTGGTTAATGGAAATTATGGATTTGAAAGGTAAAAGGAACTTGACTTTTCATAAGATTGAGTTTCAAACAATTAATACACGAGAAGAGGTAAAGGTATTCATACGTGTGTACTGCTAAAACAAATACAAAAATGTGTGGACACAATACACGACGGACGATACAACTAAAGAACGTTACATTTATACGAGATTTTTTTTAGTGTATTAAGGTTACTAATGTTTGCTTTCCGTTATATTACACACTAACTCTTTGAAAATGGAGTTGTCCTAAGGTACTTATCATTCACATGTATACAAAAGTAATTTGAAGCATTATCTATGTTTGCATCCGTTTCCTCGATTTTCGCACACCCGTCATGAGACAGGGCAAAACACATGATATCAATGTCTGTAGCATTATGTGCAACAATCGATGTCACTGAATTACTAAAGTAATGACTCTTTTTGTTCGCAGGAATCAATGTACCCTTAAGCAAGGTTCTTATCGCTTGAATACCCCAAAAATAACAGTTGTTTGATCATCGTGAAAGTCACAAAAATCTACAACTCATTGATTTTTTCACATACGTATTTTTAATGCAAATATTTCGCAGATATGATAGAAGTATGCCACATCAATATAGAACACAGAAATCTTCATAAAATCAATTAAAATAAAGATATTGATGGAATAAGAAAACATCAGTAACTGTGTTTCTCCTGTATCAGTGAAAAAACATATCCATGAAAAGCAACTATATTTTTTTCAATTTGTATGTCTTTTGTTCCAACACATTCAAGATAATCGAATATTCTCTCTCAGAAAATGATAAAGCTATCATACTTATCCTATTGATAAAACTTCGTATACATGATTTGAGTACTATCTAAGATTAGTAGGTCTTTTATCATACCATCTAACAATAACATACTTCAAAATACATTACTGAAAATTGAGCATAATTCAGTGATATAAAGATAACATATTCACTTTAGGTAAGATATTCCAATCAATGTGTATCGTACTGTTAATCTATATATCCTAAAAGAACTCGCTAGTACATTTCAAGTATAATAAATTGAGTCTATTTGACGCGTGTATGAATCTTTTTATATAATCAAAAACGTTACAGAAGATGTCAACTCATGCTTCGATAGATGATGTATTTCAAATAGCCCATTGTTTGACAAGATACCAATATATTACCTCACTATGTTTATGAGTCCATTAATCAGAATTAAAATATTTGCTTGAATGGATTGTAAATCTTACTTGAGATGGAAGCATTGCTTGTAATTTCTGCCTTGAATAGGCGCATTAAGTAACTATGCACGATTAGTTCATATGGTTAATGTTAGTCCAGTGTTAATACTAATGCATTATAAGTTAGTCCAAAACACAACTCATACTGACTCTATTGTGAGTCGTAATTGTCATTGGAGACAAATCACCCTTAAAATTTCCTGTAAGGCAAATAAATATATGAGGCACACGTGTTACTTTTTTGAAATGTGCAAGTTTGAATGTAATTCTGAATTTCTAGTGTTATAATAACATTTATAGCACATCGTTTTCATGCAGCCTTCAGTGATTGGCTTAGATCCTGTCACGTGGTATAGGCCAGTGTCCTCAATTTGCTTAGAGTGGGACAATGGTCATGTTATAAATTCCCGAGAATAATATTCACTTAGCACATGAATCTTTTCGGTGACTTGTTTTGACAATGGAAGGAATATGTGCCTGAGTAAGTGATGTGTTACGAACATATTGTCTGACTTTACTTGGTTACTAGTAGAAATCATATTTAGATATTATTTCCCATATTTGTTTATTCGTTCGGCTATCGTTAGATGCTTCGAATCGTTAGACGAGTAGTGACAAACCTTTAGTTGACGAGTATTGGGAATAATATAATCATACATATTCAACTATAATATATGAAAACATTAAAGATATGCAACAATTAAATTCAACTGAAGCATCTTAAAACAAGATATGTCATTACGCACATCACTTTTTAATGTTAGATGATGCAATAGGAATTGTTAATTATTGCTGATATGTTTATACATTGGAACATTGCACTTGATTTAACTCACTGGAATACTATGAGTAATGTTCTGTTTTTGGCAATATCACAATTGTTTTAACATCCTTTGGGCAGGATTTCCTTGATCTCTTTCCTGTTGGTGTATATTTTTGCACTCCTTCTTTCATCTTCCAGTTAGATTTACCAATTTAAAGAAGCTGCATTTGGGCAAACTATTGTATTCTGAATATGAAATGGATTTTAAAGAAAACCAAAATAATTTCAATTACTATGACACAACGAATACTTACACAGCAACCATCAATAAGCAATCAGATTAAAATTCATAACTCCGATTTCCTCGAAAAGTACACTGAGATACAAAACCACACGTGTTGTGCAGAGACATATTCACTTTAAAATGTTGTTTGTAGAGATATGTTTAGAATGTTCAATGTAATTGTAAAGGTTTCCTGTCATTCTAGCAATCAGCATTTCCAATCATGGCCAATATTTTACTTATAACAAGTTTACCTAACAACTGATGCAAGGAAAATGGAACGTACCTGTGCGTTTTTTGATGTTCCATGTCTCAGTCCAAGAATACCATTAAAATATCGTGCATTAAGGCAAGTAACAATGTTGTAGTGTGGAAACACGGCTATCAACCATTTTTGATGATGGACTTGACAAGTCATAAGCATACTTTTAATGTTTCATGTTTCTATGCAATCCACATACTTTTTCCAAACCTGACTTGCGCACACTTCAAAACATATCAAACATATAGTAATTTGATACTGTTTGTGCGAAAACATTGCGTAAACGTCTCCTTTAAATGAATGAGCAATGGAGCCGTCTTTTATCTTCAAGTATAGATCTTTACTTATCCTCCGATGAAGTCATTCAGAGTAACAGATAACAAAATATTTACGTCACGTCCTAAAAAGAGAGGTGACTATAAGTTCGCCCGAGGGGGACGAAATGATTGGAATGATAACAACGGAAAATTGTTTGATGATGTGCCAAAAGTCTCTTGTGAAAATCAAACCATAATGAAGGTGAAATTTGTATTAAGAACACGCTTTTTCTACAGCCAACAGTTAATCAAAACACTTACACAGTATACCACCGAGAGCCATCTGTTAGTCGACGGCACTGCTAAATTAGTGACACTGCCAATAGATCATGCGTTAACAATACGGAATATGTCAAGTCCTTCAGGACTTTTTTCTGACAATATGACGCAAATCTGTAACTCGAATGATGTTGCAAATGACTTATCCATTAGAGAACAAGTCGCAATGGTTTGAAGTATTACTAAGTTGTCAATTGTAAGAGAATTTTCCGTTTCAGGTCATCTTTGTTATTTCTACCAAAGGTGGGGCAATAGTACACACTCAAAAATACACAAATTACGTATTATAAACACACGTATCAATATACCCTATATCTGTTAATGTTCTTCACACACACACACACATACATACATACATACATACATACTACATACATCCAGCCAGCCAGCCAGCCAGCCATCTATCCATACATACATACATACATACATACATACATACATACATACATACATACATACATACATACATACATACATACAAACATCAACTCGTGTATTCTGATATGTGTCATCGAAAGTAATAAAACAGACATCAGTCAGTAGGTCGACACTACCTATAATATAACTCTCTGTTTACGTAAATGGCGAATAGCAGGTTAAACAATAACATGATATGTTAACATTTATAAAACATATTAAGTACATCATTATAAAATCACAAAATAAGTGAAATTGTGATATTTATCAATAATTATCTACGTCATTTCACTACATCATTTTGTTGTACCTCTTAATCTTCATTCTTTGGAGAGAAGTTTGGGGTATTAAATAAATCCCAACTCTGATGAATAATATATGTACTCTTGAAGTATTTTGACCGTCTTGCAACATAATATTTCTGTATGAGCCGACTTTGTCTTTAAAAAACTACTTTAGGCTTAGGTCATTTAACAGTAATCACATGTAACAGTCGGTGGTATCATCTTGAAATGGATCGAATTGTCGTATGTATTATACTGAGCTCTTGGCATTGAAATAAGATTATTGGTTACTGTGACAGTTTGGTCTGAAATCTCACTGGATCACAGTTGTGGTAAATTATGCTTGGTGTCACATAAACCGTTACAAGTGTGCCGTCATGTCGAGTATGGAACATTGGGAGCTAATGACATGGTTACAATACAATGTTCAATGACCCTTCATCGTTCTCTATAAGACCGGTCACTGGTTATAAGCTTTGGGATAGCCTTCAAGAAAGTGTCAACAACTGTGAAGCAGCTTTGCTTATGAAATAAGAGTAATCCCCTTTCTTTGAGAAATTGGAATAGTCTGTAAGAAACCCAGTTATCACAAATATCTTAATATTTGATTGGTGTGTTGTATGTAATATGACAACGTACAAGGTCAAAAAACCTACTCCACAAACCTCGTTACGAATCTTGAGTACTGAGCAATCGAGGTCGCCAAAGTCCGATATTGAATAATGCATTCAAAAATATTAACGAGATAACCCAGAAATCCCAATCTGTGAATGTACAGCAGTAACGAATAACATATCTTCTAAACTACAGTTATCAGACAATACGTTGTATCTATAATTGTTTCCTCCATAAGGAAGGATATATATTAGGGGTGAAAAGTCTGTACGTGTGTGGCTATATCACCATTTTCTAATGAACGGCTGGCCCAATTCAAACGAAATTTGATGAACGTGTTTCATAGGATAATGGGAAGGACTGATTAGATTTCGGTAAAAATCCCATGAATATTAATGAGTAATTTATGTAATTAATGGTTTTCGGTAATTAATCTATATCTCGAGAATGCACGCCTCAAATTCATTACGACCTGGTACACACATTTGTGATACCAAAGTGCATCTGTCCCAAAAATATTATTGATTTACCTTTTAGTTTTAATAAGTTATTGGCATATTTTCGGTGATTAGACATGGAGGCCACAAAAAAGAAAGTTGTTGTTTCTCAAGATACATTGGCCAAAGTGGTGTGCTGACACAATTTTTTTTAAATGTTCATGATTAGTCTCTTCCCTGAAGTAGCAATTAATGTAGGGAGGGTTATTTTGTGTTTTCCCTTTATTGAATCTGCAGTCTGCATTGGCTGGACACACATGAGAAAAAAAGAAGACCAATGCAGGGTAGTGAAGTGATGCAAACTCACTAGAAAACAAGTTTTTTGGCCTTAAAAACTCCTACCATGCGATCTGTGCTACGACTTTCTATAAAAGCGTATTCAAAAAGTCGGTTTTCTCTTTATTTTTTCCGAAATCTCAGGGGGGGGGGGCAGCTGTCCCTCTTGCCCCCCCCCCCGCAGGCTACGGTACTGGTGTGTGTGTGTGTGTGTGTGTGTGTGTGTGTGTGTGTGTGTGTGTAATAATCTGTGGACGTATACTATGTATGTATGTATGTATGTATGTATGTATGTATGTATGTATGTATGTATGTATGTATGTATGTGTGTGTGTGTGTGTGTGTATGTATGTATGTATGTATGTATGTATGTATGTATGTATGTATGTATAGATGGATGGATGGACGGATGGACGGACGAAGGTATGTATGTATGTATGTATGTATGTATGTATGTGTATGCTGTTCCATAACATTCAGATATATTCACCTAATGTGTCTTGCCTATAAATACCTTGATAAAGAATTTTTATTCG
>NC_135560.1:3705497-3742997 GCF_964340395.1 Glandiceps talaboti | reverse complement strand
TATGTTTTTAACAAATGGTCAATAAAGATTATTATTATTATTATTATAGTTGAATATGTCCATCTCACGGTAACAAACACAGTGGCGTTTTCAGCATGAGTCTACACACACCATTCTTAATTAACAAAGCCTTTACAGTATAGGCAATACACTAATTTTATCTATAGCGCGGGTTGTGGTACTAGTTTTCAGTAAGTTACATTCATCATTATCCTATTATAATTTGGATAATGTGAAGCGAGCGTGTCAGACGAATTTGTACGTGTATGGTATACCCCAACATAGTATAATGTAGCCTTCGATGTGTGGTTGTCAATGCTATGTTAAAAAAATACATCAACTCAACTTGTAACGTTATTAGCTTATGTGACAAATATTTCCGGTAGCTTTTGGGACTAGTGAAATGACGTATAGAGCTTACGGTATTGTGCCAATCTTTCCGCTTGTAAGAATAGATCTGTCATTTATAACCAAAGGCTGACAATTTTGATTTGGTCGACAAAACGAACTGCGTATGCGCCTACAGATCAGCTTTGTTATTCCACAATTATTATAGCACACGAAGTGCTACGTCGGAAATGGTCAACGCGCATAGCTTTTGCTATCAAAACATTTATTTCAAGGCAAAACTACACCATTCCCTAAGATGTGTTATGATACGAACACAATTAGGTCGGCATTTACAATACGAGGGACGAAGCAGAATGTTAGATAATGCATGTTTTAATACACTACTCACCAAATAGCTCTTCATAAGTGCTTTCAAAATTGCAATTACAAAATGCAGAATCATATAAATCCCTTGAAAATTGTCATACAAAATACACGACAGGTTGACAAGATGACAACGAACTATGTGACCTACGTGAACATCGCAGGTTACGTATACAATGTTCAGAATTCTATGCAATGTCGAATATTTCGTAACAGATGAACAGATGACAACTATGATGACTGCAAATTGAAGCAATCCCTGGGTCCATATATAATATAATTGTATTGTCAATGTACTTAGTGACAGACCGTAATAATATATATTGTATGTATGTATGTATGTATGTATGTATGTATGTATGTAGGTATGTATGTATGTATGTATGTATGTATGTATGTTTGCACGTCTGTATGTAGGTATGTATGTATGCTCGTCTGTATGTATGTATGTATGTATGTATGTATGTATGTATGTATGTATGTATGTATGTGTGTGTATGTATTTATGTATGCATGCATGCATGCATGCATGCATGTATGTATGTATGTTGTATGTATGTATGTATGTATGTATGTATGCATGCATGCATGCAGGCATAGCATGCATGTATGTATGTATGTACGTCTGTATTTATGTGCATGTATGTATGTATGTATGTATGTATGTATGTATGTATGTATGTGTATGTATGTATGTATGTATGTATGTATGTATGTATGTATGTATGTATGTATGCACGTCTGTATTTATGTGCATGTATGTACGTATGCACGTCTGTATGTATGTATGTATGTATGTATGTATGTATGTATGTGTGTGTGTGTGTGTGTGTGTATGTATGTATGTATGTATGTATGTATGTATGCATGTAGGTTGTATGTATGTATGTATGCATGCATGCATGCATGCATGCATGCATAGCATGCATGTATGTATGTATATATGTATGTATGTATGTATGTATGTATGTATGTATGTATGTATGTATGTATGTAATATGTATGTATGTATGTACGTCTGTATTTATGTGCATGTATGTATGTATGTATGTATGTATGTATGTATGTATGTATGTGTATGTATGTATGTATGTATGTATGTATGTATGTATGTATGTATGTATGTATGTATGCACGTCTGTATTTATGTGCATGTATGTACGTATGTATGTATGTATGTATGTATGTATGTATGTATGTATGTATGTATGTATGTATGTATGTATGTATGTATGCACGTACGTCTGTATGTATGTATGTATGTATGTATGTATGTATGTATGTATGTATGTATGTGTGTGTGCATGTATGTACGTATGTATGTATGTATGTATGTATGTATGTATGTATGTATGTATGTATGTATGTATGTATGTATGTATGCACGTCTGTATTTATGTGCATGTATGTACGTATGTATGTATGTATGTATGTATGTATGTATGTATGTATGTATGTATGTATGTATGTATGTAACGACTTATACCAGAGTAAAGAATTATCAGACATATTATCAGACTTGTTATCGTTATATTTACAATTCGGATTACTCTACAGCCATATACAACTATATACAGTATAACGTTCAGTGGCTTTTTTGGCCAACTATGGTTACTGCATTTTCATTCTAAAAAGTACAAATACATACGAACGTCTTTTTAGATCGATACAGTAAAGCCTTTGAGAAGGCATCTGAATCACAAAGCATACACTTACTGATTGCTCCTTTCAACGTAATTACAATTCCAGACTTTTTTTTCATATACATACACCGACATGTATGTAACAGTTAAGTGGTGAAGTAAGAGAGTGACTCAATCCATTTAGTTATATTGCAAATTATGTGATTGTTGTTTCAAGTTGAAGTATACGTAGGTGTATGACTGGAGACCCTAGCTTACAGAAATTATAACTAAAACATGAATTTGTCGTGAATTCAATCATCTTAACCGTTCGCACTTCTCGAAATAATCAATTGTAGAACCGGGCAGGGAAAGCCGTCCTTTCGATCGTGCTGCCAATCTGACTGGCGAGTTTCCAACGAAAGATCGATCGTTTCGTCATAAGTCAGTCGCCGTCCTTCGATCGGCAATGTTGATACTTGAGTAAATTGATTAGGAACCACCGATCTGGTCTCGTAATGTAAGGTTTACAATACATAAGTTTATGAGCAGCTACTATCTTTCGAAATGTTTAGTTCAACCTCCTCCTCGGCTGTGAAGCAAATTGACTTTTCTTGACATATGTTTCTACCATAATGTCCTTGGTGAATAGGTTGATATACAACTTTGAAATTACACTAAGCGAACTTTGTACCGACAACCCTTATACATTACAAAAATGCTGTCCTTACCCTCAGTTACATTTTACTGATTGTAAAGGTTAGTTTAGACCTCCAGCAGGCCAAACTACACACATAATTATAATCAAATAGACAGGCGTCACAGCTATATTCAGAGTACTTGAAATTTCAGGTTATCTGTAATCATGCATTGAAAAAAATGATTTCATTGAAAGCTTGTCGATGTTAATTACTTATAGACTATAGACTTCACTACTCCTGAAATATCACGAGTGAACGGTTCTGAAATATTAATCGTTTTGATTATAATGAATTTATTTGCTGTGTGAGGGCTCAAAGTTGACTTCAAATATTTTTGGCTTAAATTTGACGGAAGTAAATCCGTTTATTGACAACTACGACATTACAAAATCTGACCTATGTGTGACTCAGTCTGGCTGAGGAGGAATTGTATTGATCCTGTTTATACTCGACGCTATCCTCGACAGTAGTTCTTTATTCGTACTGCTTTTCACTAACGCTAGATTGAAGTGAAATATTTTGAGCGATTAATTTCTTGTGAAATCAGAACACAATACATTGCGTTCGTGTTATCATCTTTGTGGGTGAAAACTATGACGAAAGCAGAGTGAACTGCTGAGAATGCCAGATTCTTTTCCCAAGGCTATGTAATTCTGTTTGACACTTAGTAATGATTTTTTGAAATTCACCAAAAAACAGCTGCTAAAACAGACACTACTTAACTCTAGATTTGCCATATTGCTTTTATAAGCTATAGATAATTGTATAATAACTAACTTGTACTACTGAATTATCTCGGCTTTAATAATATACGTCAATTCTCTTTATTGAGGTTCAATTCCCTTGGACAACTTTTATTGACGCTCACGGTTCATACGTGCATGTATTTTTCATGTGTTTTATATTCGTACTCTTACCGCGGTTCTTAAACATTTAGTTTATATTTCAAGGGAAGTGATTTCACGCCAACGATGTCATAAATTTGAAAGTAGTCAATCGGTTTAGTACAAACAATCGTCGCACGTTTGGCAATACAATCCGTGATGGTTGATACATGTCACATGATACTGTTTGCTAACCCGTGTTCCTGTTAGCCTATGTACCCTATGACAATTTATCGAATATACCAGACATCAACAGTAAGGTATTTATTTTATTTCACTACGCGCAAATACCTAGCTAAACGCGTGACCCGGATGTAGACTCGAGGACTTTGTTTGAAGCATCTAATCGCCTTACCACTTGTGTGGGTGAAAGATCCATGCACGCATCTAGGGTAGGGCTACCGCTGAGCGCGATGCTATCACATTCCTTTTATGGAAATGCAATTCAAGAGGGAAAAAACAATACCTCGGGCGAACATGACTTTCTACTCCGTCTAAGGACACGTTGCGTGTATAATTGGCCTGTACATTCACATCGGATTCCCGTCATTCATAGTGTAGTGTCACGTCTTTGCACTTTCAAGTTGTCAAGTTATGTGTAAATTAAAGGTAATGAACTAAAATCCTATGGCCTCTCTCTCTCTCTCTCTCTCTCTCTCTCTCTCTCTCTCTCTCTCTCTCTCTCTCTCTCTCTCTCTCTCTCTCTCTCTCTCTCTCTCTCTCTCTCTCTCTCTCTCTCTCTCTCTCTTTTCAGACCGTTTAACGCGGGCGAGGTTTTAAAGTTTAGTTCTTTTGATTATATATGACAATTAGCTATTCCTGTCCTGCTCTCACTTTTCTCTCCTTCTCATCGACTGTTTAATATCGTCATTCGTATATGCCTCCATCTGTCTTAGCGTCATGTATTGTAACTTAAATTGTTTGAACGTACTGTTTCATAAATGAAACGTTATGCAACAGACGTGAAATAATGTTTTAAAAGAAGGAAGGGTTTGTGGATTGCATCAAATGCTTTGGAAAGTCAGTTAAGTTTACGACAAACCTATCACAGACGTCTTTGTACATGTACCAAATTTACCACATTTACCCAGCGTCGTGTGATGCATAAATACCATGCTTATGATTATTGTAGAGATAACTAGAATCACATAGGGAAAGCATTTATCCTCATTTATCAAGGGATGAAATTAATGCCAATCGGGAAATCCAAATGAATTATTTCCATTTGTATTTTGTATTTATGACTCCTATGTGGCATCGGAAGCTGTAAATATCTATTGAACGAGGTGCCTGTTTCAGGGATATCTGCTATTTCTTGTCAACATTAACATCCTCTGCAATTTTATGTGTTCATGCCCAGTCTAATGTTTTAATAGAACGGCAATTAAAATGTCATCCGTTCGTACTTTTCATGATACAGAGGTGACCTTCAGCGGGGAGGGGGGTGTAATCGATATTTCTAACTCTCGAAATATTTTTCACGAGGCAGTAATACAATATTAGGTAAAAAGCTCAATGAACATAGCTTTAGAAATTGGAACTAAAACTTCTCACCCATACAGGTATGTAATCGGACATGTTCACAAACCTCCATATTGAAAGGCAAACAAACGCTCAGCCTTTTCTAGGCGACTCAACTTAACCGAGGTGGAACAATAACTCGATGAATCTAAGCGTCAAATTAACGTTTTAACAAGCCGTTTTCCTCCATCATCGCTGCTTTTCCTGTGCTGTTTCCTGAATCGATTGCTTAAATACTTCTACGCGTGCGTCAAATAGTTCTGAGAGGATTTGCCATGTAAATAACAAGAATGAGACTGGAATAGGCAACCTTTGTTGCTATTCACGGGCGGTGTGAACTGGACGGATGTATAGCGTTTAATTTTGAATCACATTTTTGCTTTCCATTTAAAATGAAGCAAGTGATTTAAAGAGGTTAATAAGGATGTAATGGATGGTGTGCGATGAATGAATCATATGCCGAGTGTGCCTTAGAATAATCTACTTCGATGTAGAGGAAAAAGAATAAATCTATTGCTGCCTATTGTAGGAATTGTCAAAGTAGCATATTGTCAATACGAATGGAAAGTCGGTGTACCTAGATCAGGTAGCTAAATAGTTGCCATTTATGGAATGTTGCCCTGATGATGCCAATTCTTTGCCTGGAAATTTGCCCGCTATGTTACCTGGTGTATGTTAACATAACATAAAATTACAATCAATAATGTTTTTATATCGTGGGATAATACCTAATAGATGACGGTGGTGAAGTTAATGGTGTTGATTATGATGTTCTTGGCATTGGTTTGTCAAACTTCAAATGTGTTGAAACATCACGTATATACTACATACAATCAACAATTTACAAATAAAAGAGTACCGCGACACTATCATAGTAATGCAGACATATATAGATATATTAATATACATATCGTCAAATGTGTTAATGGCATAATATGCCTACAAAGTATACAGGTTGTGAAAGTAATGTTTAAAATGTTGAACAGAAGATTTGACTTAAAACGACAGTCCAGCAATTTTTTAAAATAATATTCGCCCACTTTTATAACGTTTTACAAGTGAAAACTTCATACACTAAATAACAAAAGCACCAGATTTGAATTTGTGTTTCGCTTTAAGTTCTACATTTTGTCAATGTAAAATTGTCGGTATGCTGAGTTGGTGTCCTGTTTCCCCAGCGTACGTTACATACAGAGCATGGCTATCATTTTACAAACAAATTAACACCTTCATCGAACCATGCTATTAGCCACTGCACTTCATATATTTAACACCGTATGTTGGTGATATACATAAAAGTATCGCTTTAAAACACCCCGCTGTGTTTCTATTCACCACAGTTTCTATTTTCATTATGATGATACGGTTGCTTAGCTACCACATCTCCCTTTTTCAATTCCTCCACTAAGATACTATAATATCATCACTTCGTTCGTAGTGGCCATCCAAATGTTTCAAATATATATATTGTGGCTGTCATTTTAGTATGAGATGATGACCTATATTATGAATGTATACACTGATACTTATAATACCTTGTTATATTCAGGAGATCGTATCCCCATCTTCATCGTCTTGCCCCTTAAATCAGCACTCACCCAAAAGTACGTGAAAATTGTCATATTTGAGACAGAAATCGCAGTCCTCATTCATGCTAAGTACTATGGATGATAATGGACACCTCTGACACCGTTTTATAAGTAAATCGTCACTGCTGTTCTTATAGGTCGTTAGAATTGTCTACTGTGCGATCAAATCTATCTTGAGTGAACATTGTCTTCCTGCTGCTATCTCCGTTGGATTTGAAATCTAAGCGAGCCCCGCATAACGTTTTAGTCAGATCCTGTCGAAAGTTCTTTCGCGAAAATGTATAGACAATTGGGTTGAGGCAGCTGTTTGCATAGCTTAGGCATAAACTCGTGTAATATGCGATGACAAAGGATGGCATCGGTTTGCTTTTGAGGGTAAGCATAGCTAACTGCACAGTCCAAAACGGCAACCAACAAACGACGAAGAGAGCAACAGCTAAAAGAACCATTACACCCACTCTACCTAACTTAATCGATTTTCTGCGCTTCTTCGATGCCTTCGAACCAGCCGCCAATGATGTCATAATACCAATATAACAAGCTGAAATAACGATCAACGGCAGAACAAAGCTGAATACAAAGCTGTACAGAATGAAGAGTTTTTCCAAAGGTATATAGGTAGGCCATTTAACATCACATTTTACCTGACCCTTTTCTTCTATCGTCTGTGAGCATATCCATAGCGGTATCGTTAATATTGTTGAAAAGAGCCATAAAAACAAACATACAGCTCTGGCAATGTTCAGTGTTCGATGGCGCATTGACCAAACGGCGTGCACAATTGCCAAATAACGATCGACGCTCATAGCAGCTAGCGTGAATATACCAGTATACATGTTCATCCCGTCAATTGCCATCACCATTTTACACATCAGTTCTCCAAAAATCCACTCCTCGGCGGCGTATTGATACGTAAGAAAGGGTATACCGAACATGAAGAAAAGATCGGCCGAGGCAAGATTTAGTATGTACACGTTTGGTACTTTCTTCGCGTTCGAAGAACGTAGGAAAACGCACAGTGCAAGACTGTTGCCTATCACTCCCGTCAAACAGACCAGTCCGTAGAATGCTGGTAATGCTACCGTCTGAATCCATTCAGGACGAACAGACGATTGAGATGTTGTATTGTTTGGCGGTGTTGCATTAGATGAAATGTTGTCCTCAAACAAATAAGTGTTATTTAACGCCATGGTGCCTTGCCTCCGAGTTTAAAGTATATCTGAAGGTGTTTCGCTATTAAGGTGTTCTTACCTATAGTAACATGGTTGAAAGGGAGACATTCGTGGAACTCAGCCAAGTAAACATGTTAACACAACCCAACTCGTTGTTTAGCTCACCTGAATCGGTGGTGCACTTTGAGTATGCTGTTCAGTGTTTGAAAACCTACTAACGCACATTTATATAAGTACGCTGATCGTAGCGAAGTCTACCACTGACAGGCTGGAGTCACTCGTCTCGTCGACGTGTCACTTCTGACATTTTCGGATTTGATCCTTCCTCATTACATTAATGACTTTCAACACTCATTAAAACTAGCCCGGCGGTGAGAGACTCATCCAATAACTCCTGGTTGGAAGTTGTCGTGCAACGATCCGAAGTCAGCACTCAAATGAGAGTTGCACACGTGTGGCTCATGACAGTCATTCGCAGGACGCAAAGCACACTGGGATAGCTCCGCCCTGCTCCATGTGAAGCAAGACTAGCTTGCATACCAATCTGGTAGATATTGGATTGGGTAATGGAGAGCACAGTGCGAAATAACTCTTACCATCCCATCAAATCTTATCGACAATTCTCATTTATCATTCTAAACCCTTGTCAAGTACACGCTGTTTTGAGTGTGGAACCGTAGATAGGTGTTTGTGACCTTTTACTCGCTTAGTTAGGTCTGCGTAAAACTGGAAAACATGCATAAAAATATTATATACAGTTCGATGAAATTTATGAGATTCTCCAGCACGTAATGATTTAAATAATATGTTGATTTGATGCTGCAACCCTGATATATGTTTTGACTGATAAATGCATATGTTCTATTATCCACCAAAATAATTTCACTCTTTTTTATCTACATTTTTTCATGTTATAGAAGATTATGAACATACGTGTGTTGAACGAAAAATTGACAAAATTTAGGGAGCCTTCAGTATTTACAAGGGGGGGAGGGCCGGAGGAATCGGAGGTGGGTCACATTTTACAAACCTGTTCTTAGGGGAGGGTCATATTTTGCATGACAATATTTGGGGGAGGGTCACATTTATTTTACAATCCGTAGTTTTGTGACCAAATTGAATATTCAATTATTGTCAATTTATTTCATGCGTTTTGAGATGTAAACGTGAGATGAGCACTCAACGAGTACTTTACATGCCAAAATACAAAAATAAAAATACACATATTGTAAGAAATTGTTTAATAAAACGATGCATTTTGTTGAGTGTACCATCTCACCTTATCACTCACACTGTCCTTGAATGTTGTTGTAAACATATGATGGTGATGGTAGCAGTGATGATGATGATGATGATGATGATGATGATGATGATGATGACTTAGTTTTGAATGTCATAGAGAACACGGACAGTGATACATGTACTGACTCAAGTAGTACCACTGGGTCAGATTAGAGTGACACTGATATCGTAATGACAGTACTGAAGGTAAAGATGATGTGATGACAATGGTATCAGGGAACTGTTACAAGTGACCAGAGTATACACAACATTGAAAACACGTTTTAGACACTAACTAGATTGTGTATGATTATAAGAGAAAGGTCACTAGCCAGTTTTTTTAAATATTGCTTTCTAATACAGTCAAAATTATTTAATTTGTATGTATACATATAATGGGAATATTGATTAATGTTCAGTATGTGCAAATGTCATGGGGAGGGTCATGTTTTACAAAATGGGACAAAGGGGAGGGTCACTTTTTATGAATGGAGAATGGAGGGGAGGGTCAAGTGTTTCTTTACAGACCATGTGTGATTTCATCCACCCCGCCCCTTGTAAATACTGACGACTCCCTTATCAAAGCTTGCCTGAGTCTAGAGGAACAAACAGATGGCGATATTGTTTACAATGGCAATAAAATGCAAAGAGGTGCGTGCCTTGAAAATCGTTCTCCATAGAGACCAGTTACAGACGTATGACCCCATAACCGTGCAACATAGCGTTTCTCTGAAAATGTTGTTTTTGTTCACGAATAACAAAAAAGTAAATGAATACTCTATACGGTTATGACTAGGCTATCCATGCGGAGCAGAACCCGAAAATGTCCTACTTTTGCCGCCTTCGAACAATTGTCATTCAGTATACAAATTGTGACTGGGTATAATTACGTAGATGATGTATGTTGGTAAAGAATTATCGCTTCATTGGCTAGTATCATTCGCCATCGATGTAGCTAGTCTAGAGATTGGATTGCCATAGCAACGCTGACAATGTTTCAGTATCTTGTGTAGATGTGTATTGGGGTGTTAATCCAAGATTAATGGGTGACTGCTTGTATATGATAGTATTATTGCTAATTGGGTGAGATGCAACTGGTACATGTAAAATTTCGTACCATTTAAAAATTTGTGATAGCAATGCAGTTAAAAGTAGACACGTCTATATGTTGTAAAGTATTGTACAATAACGTAAACACACCAGAACAATTGATGTTACAACGATATGATTAAGACTGATGTTAATATGACAAGGTTTTATATTGAATATTTTATGTGAAATCGTTACTACCGTCGTAGTGTCCAAATATCACCATATGACTCTATTGAAACATTCCATCCGGCTAAACAATCATTCTCTCTCAAATTCTATTTATCGTAGAATATTTCCGATCATAAATACGAGCGACTGTTGTGAATTCGGGAAATTATCAAAATCTGTCGATTACCCATAATGCACTGTGGACATTGCTGTATAGACTAAAGGTTATTGTGATGACGTAATAGACAACATCACTGTGAAACAGCTTGTTTGTGATCAATAACAAAATCAAAGGTTATCTGATTTTGAGATATTACCTGACCATCACTATTGACCCGAATGCCATGTTTTGATGTAATTGTGTGATTTATTCATCCAGTGCACCCTACTAGATAGTAGAGGGTATAGAACACACGGTGAAAATGACTACAATGATACCAGTCTGTGCTTTAAGCCTGGCGGTTAACAAGACAAAGCTAGTCGATTCGGAGGTCACTTCACGTTTGTGACGCCTTTGAAATTAGATATCTTGCCAAAGACCAGCTTTGCCTTTCAGAAAAACGGATGAAAATATAAATATTGTAGTTTAGGATAATTGATGCTATATAATATCATATCTGTAATATTCTTGTCAATCGCGTGCTCTGAACTCCCAACATATTGAATGATATAAATCTTCTGAACAATGAAAGGTTTAACACAATATTTACGCAGGTGGTGACCCAATCCTGTTACCCTACAATTGTTTACAGCTAATACAGGCAAATAAAACCCCACCAAATGGCAACCCATAATATGTGCAAATAAAAATGAGTATGTAGTATTTAGGATGGAAGGTATTGGCATCACATGTTTGCAACAACTCAGTCAAATGTTTTGGCTGTCTTTGTACCAAACGTGACTACTGATACATGACAAAGCGTAGCATGTGTACCGTCGTCATATATACATACGACACTACCATCGATATTAATCCTGGACCAGGACCGTCGTTTTTCCCCCTGAAATTATGAAACCATCTGTTTCGGTTCATCTTCACTATTTTTAAATGTGATGAACGAGGTCTCCAAAACCAATCTTTAGTTAGGGAGCCTTCAGTATTTACAGGGGGGCGGAGGAAATCACACATGGTCTGTTAAGAAAAACATGACCCCCCATTCTCCATTCATAAAAAATGACCCTCCCCTTTGTCCCATTTTGTAAAACATGACCCACCCCATGACATTTGCATATACTGAACGTTAATCAATATTCCTATTATATGTATACATACAAATTAAATGATTTTGACTCTGTATTAGAAAGCAATATTACCTTCAGTATTGACATTATCAGTGTCACGCTAATCTGACTCACTGGTACTACTTGAGTCAGTACATGTATCACTGTCCGTCTTCTCTATGACATTCAAAACTAAATCATCATCATCATCGTCATCATCATCATCATCATCATCATCATCATCATCATCATCATCATCATCGTCAGCATTGTTATCATCATCATCATCACTGCTACCATCACCATCATATTTTAACAACAACATTCACGGACAGTGTGAGTGATAAGGTGAGATGGTACACTCAACACAATGCATCATTTTATTAAACAATTTCTTACAATATGTGTATTTTTATTTTTGTATTTGTGCATGTAAAGTACTCGTTGAGTGCTCATCTCACGTTTACATCTCAAAACACACAAAACAAATTGGCAATAATTGAATATTCAATTGGTCACAAAACTACGGATTGTAAAATGTGACCCTCCCCCAAATATTGTCATGCAAAATATGACCCTCTCCTAAGAACAGGTTTGTAAAATGTGACCCACCCCTCCGAGTCCTCCGCCCCCCCCCCCCTGTAAATACTGAAGGCTCCCTTAAGTTATTTTTTTTTAAATAAAGCATTTTGTTCACCTTTCCATATACCCATCTTCCCGTACAAATCTTCCTTATTGTTACAACTTTATGGCTACCCGATGGGTCGCATACAAAAGACTGCCGCCAAGACACTGAATGACGATTTCGAAGACTTGACAGTAAATCCAAGTTTCAATTGTAAGAAAGTTAGAAAATGATCTAGGTTGATGATTTGACGACTTCAATATACTACGTCGAGTCTACTGGAAGGAAATCTGTCGACGTTCGTTAGGTGAATAATAATGAGAATGACCTAAAGAGCACGTGTATACCCAGGTCGAGGTCATCGACAACTCATGACGTCACCACATCCACTTGGAGTGCCCTTGATGGCAAATTGCAGCATAACTGTTCATGTCTTACGGGATGTAGTTTGTCAATGCTGTCAATACATTGAACCGTCTAAGCGGGTCATTTAGTGAGAAGTGATAGATGGATGCCTATTAGTGATGTCGATAGACACAGAGAGAATACATTACATAACAGAACTCGCCTATCTAGATACAATGATAATCATAATTACTTTTCAGAGAAGTCTATAGTGTAAAAATAAATCGATCTGACTGAACGGAATACGTAAGACGTTTTCTATTTTGATCATTGTTCCGATAAAGATCGCCTGTGGCATTTTTCAGTGTAGTAGCTGTCATTTAAGACAGATATTACATTTATTTTAATCATTGTTCCTGAAGTTATTTCCAATCAAGTGGTGTTTCGTGTCTGTTCGTAGACGAATTGCGTTTAATGTGTTTCTTAACGGTAGGAAAGTTTGCAATGGCGCTATTTAATTCAATCTCCTACGAGAAGTTTGCCATGCTTAAAGACAGGAGTAAAGAGCTTTAGTCACATTGACTATAGATTGATACAACATAGATAAAGACAAGACACGAACGGGTGTGACGAAGCTTAAAGTATCATCTTTCTATTGCTACTGCAAAGTTGCCACAGCATGCATATGTTACATATTCCGCAAAATCGACGCCAGCCGGTATTGCGACACTGATGCATTCGTGACAGATTGAACGTGGGAAGGCGAATAAAAGAGACAACTTGCAAAGTGTATTCATACGCCAATATACAACGGTTTACCCTCACAGTGTTGTAATTTTTTCTCATCACATGACGTTAGAGCATCAATAACCATACAAAATGTCCCTGTCTCTTTCCTTGCATACAGCACGCACATTACCAATATGAGACAAAACATGATTTTTATGGCATCATCAATTGAGTACTGATAACAAAACCGATATTGAAACACTGATAACCGTTGTATTGCAATTGCATGCAATTACTTGAATACAAATAAAGACATAATTTGGTTGTGATGTGACGAAGATGTTTGCATCGACATCATCTTAGAAATAACCAGGCCTATGAACGTCTACGGAAGAAGAAGCTTAATTACGTTTTGTGCAAGTGGAAGAGATCAATTACGCTCCAGAATATGCATCCATCATTCACTTCAAATGAATCATATCGTATGGTTCACACTGAGATATCGGTGGATGATCTCAACATAATGAATGTTTTAAAGTCCAATAGTCATTCCTTTCTATCGTCTCTTTCACTAACAGCGATATCACAGGCGTAGCTAACGAATCTCTGTGTGAAAAAACATACAATTTTCAATAAGGTGGCAATTCTTTTTTCAATCGTGATCGGGTGGGGGTGTTGTCTCGGAGGGGTGCAATTCCTACCATTCAGTTGTAAATCAACTCTCCAATTATTACGGCAACTTGGTGGTGATATAGAGCCTTGGCCATCACTGTGTAACAGCGGGAGCAGTGGTCATTGCGTATTGGTGAGAAAAGACGGTTATGAAATGAACTGAGCATAAAGGAATGGGAAAAAGAAATAGTTTATTGGAAGGCCACGTTGTAACATATGTAAGTGGGGGTGTAATAACAGTTTTTACTCCTCATTGAACACGATAAGTCGACTTCAAATCTACATGTATATGAACATAAAAAACCTCGCTGGGAACTACGTCCATTAACTGACTCGTTGGCTGTAGAATGTACAAGACCGTTAGGTTATAAGAAACTGGGCATGGCAAACAAGTGAGTACTTGACTTTGTGAAGTTAGTTTTTTCTTATAAAGTTAAGTTGGGAAATTTAATAGATTTGAGTATACAAAGCTCAATTTCATATAATTAATTTGTACTTTGCTAAAGCGACTGACCAACCACCTAACCTAGATATAGCTGCATCATTGACTAAAACTCTTAAATTATTATCATGGTAACACTACATGGGATGTATTCCCTAATATACTAAAATATTTCAGTTTCTTAATGAGAAGGATATCTCACATAAACATCTGTTTTATAATTCCCTTACCAACATTATGCTAGACTTTGCTAGTTTACTATAGTGCTTTCTTACTCGTTAGTGATAATAGAAAAACCTTTACTTAGAATAAATTGATATGTACGTTGGGAATTGTATTGAAAAGCGTGCTTTGTTTTAAAATGTTAACATTTTGATGAGACAGACAACCATAAAATATCTTGACCACTCGAAATGCCAACATCCCAATAACAAACCTATAGGGAATTGAAACATGTCAAGAGTAGACAGTAGCCTTCTTATCTCAGAATCCTAAGTTGTTAACTATGGACACACAGTCGAAGATATATGCTTTCCTAGATTTTACTACTAAACAACGCTCAGAGGAACAATTGTAATGTCGTGTGGTCAGACCACTAATTACACATCCTACGCGAATGCATTCCTGCAAAGTCAATTAATTGCTTTACGCCTGACTTCATTTCATCGTCTGCACGTTTAAATGATCGATAACTACCTTGCTCTATTCAAAATTGTCTCTGGCCAATTGTGTTATTAATAGTAGTAGTTATTCTTATTGAGATTCGTTATTTAAGTGGTTTTGCTGAAAAAAAATGTTTTGTTTATCAATGAAGTGTGAAGATGCATCGGTGCATACATGTGTTTACCTGTACCTCATCACAACTCCGTAGTGACGCCGATGAACTATAGAAAATGTGCCGTGTTTTTCATTACTACATACATTTCATTCAAAATTTCGAAGATTGTCAAACTCAACGTATTACTATCTTAAGAGTCGGCTTCCAGGCAACGTATGTACACTTGTCGAGGAGTATACTGTGGCTAACAATGTTTTTTTTTTGCAATTACTGACGTCCGTGATTAACGTCAACAATATTTCTTCCATTGACAATTTAAAAGAACACTTCATTGAAGTAAGCTAATATGTATATAGAAATGAATAACGATGCACAGGATAAACCCATCTCTCTCCTCCTAATAGTTCTAAATCTATTTTTTTTACTAAGGTATTTGGTCATTAAGAAATAAAATGTTTCATAGATACAGTTGTAGATTTTTGCGGCTCAACTAGCAATTTTAGCGGTCTGGCCTGAAAACGATATATTGTTTCAGACGTCATAGCGAACAAGGGTATATTTAACCCAACCCAATTTTACGATAGATATACAATATCTAGGTATATAGAATTTCACGAATGTTCCCTTCAATTAAGTGAGGAAAATCGTGCAGTTAGCCCTGCGGTGTGTGGGTTTCGTATTATCGTTCATCGTTGAGAATGCAACGTTCAGTAGTATTTTTAACACAGATTGTTAATGGAATTACACTAACACTGCGTTAGGAATCTGATGTCATGATCTTGCTGGAAGAAACAGCGCTTTTGACGTATCCACATGAGAACAATCGACACTCGCCATTTCTATTTATCATAGTTACTAGATAAAATCGAATGTATCTTGGGACCATAGTGTGAGTTTGTAGGAAGCCACACATTTTCCTATGTTTGTTGATCAAGTATCGAAGTAACGACTGTTTTAACCATCTAACTAATTTTAGAAAGGTCACACAACGCAGCGTTGATGAAAATGGCTTTTCTGTGTCCCAAAAGCATAAGAGAAATGTAACCAAGATAAAATCAGTCTCGCCTTTGTCCCATTTCAACTTTGATGCAAATATGAGAGACGACGATGTAAAAGGCGCCCTGTATTGAGTCATGCAAACTGGTTTTTTTTACAGCAATTTGACCATCTGAACTAATTGTGTACCAAGCATATCTCACCCTCGCCGATACACCTCTGTTTTGAGTTGCTGCCACTCACATGCTGGGTGAGAGTAGAGATCCGAACATTTAACTGTTATAATTAGTTGGTTATGCTATGTATAGCTCTTTGAGGTCCTTGTGCTGTTGTGTCCAGTAACGAAGTTTCAGTGGTAATGGACCCCTTGGTGTTACTGGAAACTACTAATGGCTAACAGATCCACTTAGGATATATATAACAAGGGAACAACTTATTACCGAATCTATACACCTTCAGATGTAACGCATTTATATCACGTCATCGCAAACAGCTTTAACCACTCACGTGTCTGAACTTATATTTATTGAAATCGTTTAAACGATTTGCAGAATATGTGTTGAGTATCTTCTTGCTCTGATCCCCTTTTCAGTGAAAGAGCATGTTACCGAGAAAAAAATTAAAGTTGCAGCAACATATGATACTAAAAGTTCTATGGTAAACAAAATAGCGAAATCCAAAGGTATATTCCATTTTTGTTAAACTTACATCAAGGCCACGGCCTTATCTTACTGAAATACATGTTATTGTCAGGTCCATCGGAGACATTAATCAAATGTATATCACTTACTAGTAATTATGCACACTTTTAAATGTGTGCCATACATAGATGATACCATAGGATTAAAGCATACAGTTTGGCTATATTCGTATACCGTACCGTAGCTAAAGTCTATCACAGTTTGGGCAATACACCTATACCGTGCTACGGTTAAAGTTTAACACCTGGGCTATCTACGTATACATGTACCATGTAGTTAAAGTTCAGTGGCGTTTTAACCAGTTTCATTGTGACGAATTCTAGTTCCTTGCAATGATGAATATAGATGTTTTAGGGGTTTTATACCGTTCACTTGCAAACAGTTATGCAAAATATTTTTTAGTGGTTAATCTTGTGTAAAATACATAATTATATCAAAGATGTCAGCTGTTTCGTATAGTACATTGTGACACCTACTCGGGTATTAACCCCCGTCCTGCTGAGTTGAACCTGATTAATGAAACCATCTTTCGTCCTAATTCTTCATCTTTTTTTATCAAAACAAGGATGAACAATCTACAGATTCTTTACAAGTGTCACTTGCCTTGATTTGTCCTCATTCGATGACACACAATCAATACAAACAAACAAAGAAACAATTACTATGAGAAAATACATTGACATTAGTTGAAACAGATGTGTGTCAATGTTCTCATGTTGATTTCATAGAGGAACTTTTCACGTTGCTTTTTTGTATGGTCGCCCCGTCTGAAGATGACCTTAAATCTCCACAGAGATTTATTATTTTAATAAGAGGGCCAAGGCCAAGTGCATGTATCTTTTACACGAACACAATTACCGTCTCTTCTTGTCACGCTTCTAACACATATATAGTATACATACGACATTGGTTCATCAAGTGAGGCCTTCTAGTGAAAATTAGGTTGTAACTAATGGTCTTTAGGTAATATTTGAATGGTTATTTAACGTGCCAGTGTAGTATCAAACATACGATCTTACTACGATAACTGTCGTTGGCTGTTGATCATCGACACGACGAGAACTGTGTATATACATGGTGCGAGTGCTGTACTCAAATAAATTTTATCAGCAGCCTTGTGTGTATCGATAGGTCTGGGCGTAATAGTGAGCATTCATGCAAAGCCTTTGTAAAATTGAATGTTAAACAAACTACTTTGCCGTTGAGAAGGTGTTGTAATCCTGTTATTTTGTCACGTTTGATTGCTAATTATCATAATTGCATAAAGTAATCATAGTTTAATCACGGTATAATCTTGTTTAGGGTTCACGTATCTCAGGTCAGACATTTCAAAGGGGAGTTGTTTGAGTTTAATATATCTGATTAACACCATCGCCAATATACAGTTATTACACACGTATGTTTTCTAGTTTTATTGATTTTTTTGTTTACTGCAATGTGGGTAAAACTCAAGTAAATTGTAGTTATTCACAACGAATAGTTTGGCAGCTGCTGTCGCTTTTATACGATTAAACACGTATTTTTTAAGAGGTTTTTTCTGGCAGTGTTAGAAATCATTAATCTGAGTTTTAAAGCCATAATCAATTATGTGGTGTGTTATGACACGATTTTAGCATTTTATAAGATTTAATAATAACAAACATAACACATATGTGGTCTTTTTGTAATTTTGCAATAACATAGATTGAAGAGTCGAGTTAATATAGATGTGTGACATTACCAGGTGGACGTAAATCAAGCAATATATTTAGCTATAAACCAATATATAAAGTACTACTATACATGTTTCATTTCCCACGACAATCTCTTGCACGCCGTGTGTCGCACAGACAGAAATGGAGCTATGGTTCTGTCCAGTCATTGATTCACAGTTCTTCTAATTATATTGAATTTTGATTTATTTGCTTAGCTAGTGTACGTTTTCGTAACAAAGGCCAAATCATCATTGTCAATAACTTAATTGCTTTGAACATGTATGAGACTTACAAGCCAGGCGAGGGGCAAACAGAATTGAATATTATTGAATCATAGGTTGTGGATGCAGGTGATCTTACGAAGAAGGTGGAAGGTAAATTGAAAGACAAATTCAGTTCACGTAGCTCTGATAGTTCCATGCGAATGGCTGATTTCAAAACTCATTTCATCAAATCCTATCAACGATATCATTAGGTCGGCGTGGAGTAGACGGCTGCTTGTTTTCTGGCAAAATCGACCGTGTTGGGAAGCGGTAATGCAATAACTGATCCATATCTTCGTGTATCCCTTGATACACTGCTTAACCGGTCGCATTAACTTATGCGTAACCTGGTTAACGATGTGACCACGTCTACTTTTTTGAAGTATTTTCTCTACACGATATGATATACATTTAGAGGTTATATTGCTTCTCCACATGCAACTGATGCCAAATCCTCTGGGGGCATACCGTAAATCAAAATCTTTCGAAGTAATTTGTGGACTGCGTTACAACTTGTTAGTGTCAATTTGACTCTTGGTCGACGTGCAACAAAATGATTTCCATTCGAAATAACCCTATGACATTATATTCTAACTTGTTCCAATGCAAATGAAAAAATGTACTGAAATAGAGAATGATTGTCAAATTTAAGTACCTGCGACTGTAAACTAAATAAAATGTCCAAGTATTCATGTCTTATCTTCTTAATTGTTTACATACATACATACATACATACATACATACATACATACATACATACATACACACGTACGTACGTACGTACGTACATACATACATACATACATACACACATACACACATACATACATACATACATACATACATACATACATACATGCATGCATGCATGCATGCATGCATACATACATACATACATACATACATACATACATAGAGGAGACATTGTATGTTATTACATCATGTTCATATAACGTTCAGTGATTGCCTTAGATCGTGCAAGATTTACACATATAAATATAAGTATGAATGTTACAAAATTGACGGGAATTTATTGAAAAATTCGCTTACTGCAGAACTCGCTTCTTTTTCATGAATTGTTGGAACTAATAGATTGTAATATGTATTTAAATTAGACGTTTGCATAATTGTTACCATTATGTTTAGTACATGTTTTTTTCCAATCTGTCACCAACTGTCATCACACCTTTATTAAGAATATTACCAATTTGTTCCTGATTTCCCAACATAACAATGTCATTAGAACAAAAAGCCTAATGCATTTATTATAATTTGTTAACAGAGTGTCATAATCGATTGTAAATATTCTTTAGAGCAACATATCACCAATTTTCTCTCTGAACTCCGATAATTCGGTGCCATTACATACATGATGTATAATAACCAATTGTAATTTTATGTGTTCAAATATCTACCGTGAAAATTAACATTTACATAAAACAAATGGTACCACCTGTACCTGCCACGAGACAATGAAATTGTAAATTAGATTTTAGAAAGGTATTGTAAAAGAACTCTGTTTATAAAACAATATCTAATTGACCATAAATAATCATCATCTGCCTCAATAACAACAACAACAACAACAACAACAACAACAACAACAACAACAAAGACAATAACAACAACGCGGCAAACTGCTCAGGTTGATTATGCTTGCAAAATATTGCGCCAAATATTTATTCAAATTTGAAATCATTATTCATTTAAATGTATACTTGTGCATTCAGTGGGCATGTTGGTTTTGCATCTAACGACGGTGAGATCAAAGTGACAAAGATGAATCATGCCTGATATAATAACTTCTAATAACATGGTTAAAGAGGTTATTTTCTCTTCAAATGATGGAGCAGATGTTTCTTAATCTACGCGTATTCATTTAAGGTTTTATAAGCTTATATTGTGGCATTTGTCACTAGTATGTTGTATACATCTATGTGTAATCTTGAACTAGACTTAGAAGAGCTGATTGGTTTTTATCGAAAGGGATCATTTTTATTATTGGTAATGCCTGTTGAAAGCTCCTACATGTATTCACAGAGGCAATAAGCTCATAAAACACAAGATAATATCTATTAAATTTGTGAACCTTAAAGGGGCCAGATCTCAACTCACATTGTAGATTTAGAAATTGTCGTTGCATTTGATAAAGGCTTTATTCATAGAACTAACATTTTCCATGAAAATAAAACGTGTGTACTTACAGTGGGGTTATCAAGAACGAGCAATGCTATGGACAACGCATTGAGCTTAGTCTGAAATTCAATTTAATGTACTTTTCTAATCGTTATATGTAAATACCTAGTTCTTAAATAAAGTATACTTTGGTTGATAAATGACAGAAACCGTGTATATAGTGGGGTTAACGTAGGGTAATACAATTATACAAATAAAAAGGACACTTCTTCTCGATGTATGGCTTTATTAGCCGTATAAAATTGACATCGACATCAACTAAAATGGAAATGCACAATTTGTTAAAGTAATAATGAAATGTATTCAATAAGTTTTTAATTATAATTTACCAGACCGCTTACATAATTAACAGAGAGACAGCCTAGATTTGAAAAATTGGACATAAAATTAAATGTTTGATGAAATCTGATGCACATTTAAAACGTTGTGAGGTAATCCTATGTAAGTCCATATGATTGATGTGTACAAAGGAGCTTATAATGCCATAACTTGCTCTTGAAAAGGCAAATCTGCGCTGTTCACACTATGGAACAGTTTGGTGATTAGCCTCATGGTCACGATGAAGCTGAATAAGAATCAACCAAGTGTGTGTTGCTTTCACTCTATATTATAACGCACTCCAAATAGACACCCCTGTACTTCTATTATTCACTGGAAACTAATACAAGTACTTGATCAAATGGATGTAAGAGAAATAAAAGGAGTGTGGTAATGTAAAGTAATCATAATGATGTCAAAGAAGCTGAAAATTGGGATTTGTTATGCGAATCATTACTTGATATACTTACAAAGCCAACTAAAGGTTACGGACGAAGTCTCTTTAATCATGACTGTTGAAATACACATAATAGCTGCAGGTTATCCTTTATAGCTTCATACGTCTTGTGATAATATATTATAAGAAGATTCAATTTTGGTTTAGATATACCTTGATCCAGAGGTCAGGAAATATGATATATAAGTTATTATTTTTTAGAGAGAAGAAATAAGTGATTTACTACATGATTCGGCCTCAGATATTTATTACATATATTAATGTATTCCTCTAGTGGTATATAATATCAAGAAAAAAGAAACTGTGAGATCAAAAATATCATTACAGTAGGATTATTGAATATCTTATTCAATCTGCACTGTTTCACGTTTAAAGTGTATAAAATGTCATCTTGAAATTGGAAAAGTAGAGTGAGTGTACTATGATAAATAGACAATGTACATGTTTCCTCATATGTTATTCATGAATCATTCAAATTGAATTGAAAGTGAAAAGTCAGAGACATTTTTACGGTAATCAATTCATATGAACGTTGTCAGGTTTGTAAGTCTGGACTAAAGTCGGGCCTTGGAAATTAGGTTTGACCTCGTTGTAGGATGGAATGTACATCAAAGGATGTGGAAATGAAACGGTCAATCTGTATCTCAATATCCTTTCACACGATTTTTTATTTGTAGCTGCGTAAAATCTTGTCATGTTCAGTCAATTTGTCTACTTTTCAGGAAAAGTGTGTTGATAGAAATTCGAAGAATGTGGAATTTTATTAAGAACAGATATCGTTCTATTAAAGAGAGAAATGAGGATCACCAAACAAATAGACGTTTCCATTCCAAATATTCCAGAACCATTAGTCTATTGTACTGACTATAAAAGTATATCCGACGTATCTTGCAAACAAATACATGTATGTGGATATGCAAATTTCTTGTTTAAATCTTTCCAGAACAGAAAGTAACACCCAACGCAGTTCAGATTCATATGAGGTTACAATATAGTAGAAGAGAAGATTTTTAATATTGCTTTCTGCCACATTTACTTACTTGTTCCTCACTATAAGATATTAAAATATTGAAATGTGATTAGGTGCAGGACCATATTGTTTTCCTTGTGGCTTTTATGTAAACGCATAATAAAAGTTTAAATTCTCATTACTGACAATTTAGAGAAAACCTTTTTTCCTTTGTAATTGAAAATATGAAGACGATGTTATGGAACATAACAAACGAGTGCATGTTGAAAATATAAGTACATGGGCCCTATAAATGGGGATAGTATATTAGTATATAGTGGCGGTGATGAGAAATGTAAAATTCCAAAGTTGATTTTTGTTGTCTTTGATACAGGAACATTGAGTAACGGCATAAACACGAGTAGGGTGCATAATGTTGATGAATTTAAATGAATATACAGTCATGCGTATGAGACACAAGTACTCGAAATATATTGAGTTTTCCTCATTACATGCAACGGTCTCGTAATCTTATTATCCTTTACACGTGTGTCAAAGGTCCTACTACACGTACTGCACACAAATTGAAAACTGTTAGGCATAAGGTAACAGTAAAGATTTTAAAACTAAATGGTTATATTTGGTATCTACGTCCAATGAGATAAATGTTTAGCTCAGTGATCGTGCATAATATGTTTGCTCAATAATCGTGCATATTATGAAAAATTACTTGATACTAGGCGCCACTGGTTAATAATCACGTCCACTTTAGCGAATACGAATCAATGAATTCTTACTAATTTGAAGACTACATCACGTGGCATGTCTAGAGGCTTGGCTTCACTTAATTGAATTATCAATTATTTACCATTTCCAGAAATCATTGAGACAGCGTCTATCTATCGTGCTATACACAAAATATTGCATGGAGAAGTAAACCATAATTTCATGCCTAGGTATTAAAAGGTACTCATATATAAGAAGATATTATTAAGCAAATATCATTAGATAAATAACTACTGGATTATTTTGTTGTTTTTATTGCATTGTACTGTTACAGTATTACATTACATTACATTACATTACATTACATTACATTACAGTACAGTACAGTACAGTGCACTGCATTACATTACGTTACGTTACATTACATTACATTACATTTCGTTACATTACGTTACAGTACAGTTAATGTGCAATTGCTATGGTAATTTACATAATAATACAGTATATATTTGTAGAGTATAATATGAGTGTTTTGCCTGACAATCCGGCACCTTTTTATTCCGCCTGACATGAGTAGAGTTGATAACCTTCTTATCGGAAGACACAGACATCCATATTGATACTATAACAATCCTATTACATTCTGTCTGGATATATCACTTACCATGTCATGTCATATGTTGTCGTGCTGTGTCGTGCCTTGTTGTGTTATGGCGTGAAATTGTGAAAATCATATCGTATCGCACCAGATCATATAAAATCCCACCATATCCGATCATAAACCGTGTCTTACCCTATCGCACCATATCACACCATATCATCTATCATATCATACCATATACCATATCACTATATCATACTATTCTGTATCATATCATATCATATCATATCATATCTCATATCACACCATATCAAATTACATCACACCATGGGCCATATCATATCATATCATATCATATCATATCATATCATATCATATCATATCATATCATATCATATATCATATATCATATCAAATCAAATCATTTGACATATCATAAATCACGTCATATCATGTCATTTCATCTCATATCATATCATCTCATGTCATCACGTCACCTCACATCACATTACATCATATCACAGTACAGCACATCATAACATACTATAACAATATCATTATCATATCATATTGTCATGTATCTAGTAAATCGAGTCCGTTTGGTAATGCACATCCTTTTTTACTCGATTTAGTATGTTTATATCATAGTGACAGTATTTCAAGCAAAACAAAAATACAATCAGCCTCTTAATATCAACATTATTACAGGCCTTGTTGGTAATAGTCTTTTCTTAAAAGGTGTTGATCCTATGTTTTGTCAGAGAGCCCTAGACAAGACAGTGTGGAACCTTTTGACAGAGACTGCAGGGGGTCGAGGATGCAAAGACGAAGGTTAGTTATCTGCAAAAGGTTACAGAACTCTTATCTATTTTGCCGCAATAGCACAATTTAGTCACTCAAACACAGAGCAATATTTTACTTGCTGAAACATGTTGAAAGTAATTACTTTGTAACTAATCACATTTTGGTTTTATCAATATGAAATAAACATGTCCTATAACTGAAGAAAGCTATTAGAACACTTAACGCTTGACTATCAATTTAAAAAAAAAAAATTAAAAAAGGAGTTAAAATAATATCAGTGTTGCATCAGACTGTAAAACCGGGCATGGCGCCACAGATTGAAACTATAATATCCCTTACTTAAATGTTGAGTAATCGTGCTGGTATGTACAAAGTAGGCAGTCTAGTTGTACAAGGTACGAGGTGAAATTTGTGACAAGCTGTTGAATACCTGTTGGTATAACAAAACACTACCTCTCACCAAACATTCTCGTCATCAATGTTTTGCCTTAGTCGTGTAGTCTTTTAGAGCCAAACTGTCTGAATATGACATTCACCAAATCTCAAATAGTTCATTTGATAAAGATCAGAGATAAAAAAAATCTGCCTCCTAAAATGTCAATGATTTTATGAAAAAGTTTATTCTCATAATGGGGATTTCCGGCTACAGTGCTATCACCATAAATTTAGCTGTAGGCCGGGAAAAGCGAGGGGAATTTACCTGGCAGCAAGGAAAGGTTTTTTAATAAAAATCCCACAGAATGTGTTTTCATTCAAATGGAAATATAACTTGGCATTTTGGACACGTATATACATTCAATTTGCCGCTAGGGTGTACAAAAAAGGACCAATCTCGAATACCTTAGTTGATATTATTTGTACAAACATTTCTTTAAAATGTTTTGTAGCACGCAGAAACAACCCTCGAAAGCAGTATAATGAGTTACATAAGAAAATGTCATCCAAACAGCCCGGTTTCAAATTTATATATTCTGCTTTATTTTACTATCTTTTTGCACATGATGTGGGCGTTGTAATAATATATTGAAGCTGGTTTGAGCAAATATATAGTTCTTTAAAGCCCTGCCCCCTTATGCTACTTGAATGAATGCCATACATACGACTAATAAAACCTCAAAAGTTCCCCTTAATATAGAGAGCAATGACGTAAAATGGCTGGCATTAGGCTAACTACAAAATGTATCTCGCGGATAAGATCAAAATACGCTAATGGTATTTGAAATAATGAACATGTTGAGACCTAATTGTATTCATATTTCGTTAAAGAAAATGATTGCTAATGATACCTGTTGTCATTAATATTGACGACAAAATACACGGGCACACGTATCAGTCAATAGCCCGGGGTAGGAAACTGTATTACGGCGATTATTAGACATAATCACGTCATAATAGTGCGCAGAAAGTTGCTTGTTTGAACTAGTCTGTGAATATTACAAGGCCACCTGAGCTGTTGGATACTAACAACATCCATCGTAGTTTTCATAAGAGTGATTTTTTCAACTGGTAGAGAACTAGACATAGGGACTTTGGCCTGACGGCGCCATTTGATAAATAATACCGAATGGCCACGTTCTCTTGGGCATAGTATAACTTTACGTTTGGACAATGTTTAACCAAGAAAAGAGTCCTTTTCTAGCCATCGATATGTCATTCTCATCAAAATATCTTCCAGGTGCTCTATTAGATACATAGAAAACAGTAGCTTCAAACAAGGCCCTACAGATTTATACAAACATACAAAAACAAATAAATCATTTTCTCAGTAAGGAAATTCAATCCCATCATATCCCCGGCTACTGGCGCTAAAACATTAGTGGATTCAGTTTCAAGTCAGCTAGTTTTCTTAAGATTGATATAATGTGTTTTTGTTCATACAACATCCCCTTAGATTCCATCTGAATGAAACGTGATTTGTATCTCTCTACTTTGAATGTATCCATGTTGCATAGCAACCCATTGTTTGCACTGTTGTTGCATCTGTCTTGTTTTACAATTCATTCCCGTTGCTTAGCAACTACAGCAACTTTACAACACTTTAATACTGCCACTGCTATGAGCAGATACGATTTACCATGATAAGATAGAGGATGCCGTGAGTTGTTTCATTATTTCCATCTTTGTAAAGAACTACAGATAACACCTTAAGATATGTTTTATCCGCTGGACATAATAATTACGTGGTATTTACAGTAGGAGAACGGATCGCGAACTGTTCACATTTCAGGGTTTGCGAAACGTACTTATACCCGTCGATATCACTACAGGCATAAGATTACCGCAAATACCAATGTACGACTCAGTGACGCCAAACTACTGGGCAATCAAATATGACTCATAAAACTTTTAATAACAAAACAAGCACGCTTCAGTACAGAAATGACTCGTGCATCTTATTTATAATTCTTTGATATAGAATGCAAAGAGTTACAATTAGAATGCAATGAAATCAAAATGCAAATTGTGATATAATATCTGCTTTGATTATTATATTGTATATACAACTGGGTGTTTTAGCTTGATGTCAAACTTTACTAAGAATAACAAGAAAGAACGTTTTCTAAGCATCAGCGACATGAATTGTTTCCTTTGCAAAATTGTTGGCCTGCTGTGTACACAGTTCTACGTTTCTGTACTGCCATTTCGATTGTAAAAAGGTGGAATTTTAAGTGAACATGGCGGTACATAGTATCATTTTGCTAACTATTTGCTGGATATACTAGTAAATTAAATTACAAAAATTGTACGTCTCTTAGGCATTTTAAAATCACCCACGAATTAAAAATGTCCTTGTAGCCACGATTGTACTCTTTAAATTCATAGCTTGCAACACGAAGAGTGCAGTCAAAGTAGTTAATGATAATTAATGACTAGAGACTACGTTTTATCATGCATTATAGAGAGCGTCAAAGGACAATCATGTAAATTACTTTCATTGCATAAGCTTGACAACCAAGCCGACATTTATAAACGTTTCCCTTTAACTATTCACATTGCCCCTTTTTAATAATAAAACCAATAAAAGAAGTTTTAATGTGTTTTTTTTAATTGAACTCGTTAATTAACTTTTGATGGAAAGTGGCAACGGAGAATAGACAAGACGTAGCTCGACACATTCATCAGCAATGTCCTAGTTAATTATCAGATCGTTCATCTAGAAACAATTCAGTAATTGGACCTTGTGTTCTCTTTGTCATCTTGACTAACCATTCTTAAAGGAATATTCATGAATATCAAATATTTTACTAAGTTGTCATTTTAGCCTTTTTATAATTATGTAACCAGTTTGTTGTTTTTAGCTCTATTTGTCTGATTGTTTTACCATGCTTTTAAATCTATTGTATGTATAGCGCTTTTGAATATTAATAAATAAAAAAGGCGATTTAGAAAAAAAATAGAATTAAATCAATTAAATTATGTAATAAATGTTTGATTAACTGATTTCATCTATCTTTTATTATGTTCAGTTAAAGCTGACGTGATGGGTATCCCTATCTTTCTAGAATTCACCATGATAATTGACTTGATTACTTAACAAACCTGAATATAGTTTATTGATGTTAGAACCTGTCCTGTATTGTCAGCTGAGTAAGTGATTTTGTTGGTTTATATATGAGCCATAGCTACTATAAAGTCGAGTGGAAAATAAATAAAAATTACGGAACATGACACTTCTATTCACAAACGGAATAAAGAGGATAAAAATGAACCCATATCTCAAACTCATTGAGGAAAGGTAAATGTTTAACTGTGATAGGGTTTCCAATAATTCATAAAGTTGTCGAAACACTTGTTCTATAATAACGAGAATCACATCCATCACTACATGCTCTCTTTTTCTCTCATATGCAAAGAGTTAAAATGAGAATCCATTCTGTTTTCTGTATCAATTAAATTTGATCTTACAAAACTTTTTTCTCCTGGTTTTGTTGTTCAAATAGCAGGAGAACCAACAATTTATTTGAATAAACCATTCACGTATGACAAAGTACCACCAACGTATTTGACAAGACTAACCTTTCTTATGTTTGGAGATCACTGCCTTCCTTCGCGTAGGTAAATATACATACCACTACCGATAGCTCTTACAAAGGATATACATGTAAGATATTGAGCACTGTACTGAGGAGTTACGAAAGAGCAAAGTATATTGAAGGTTAGCTCTAATGGGTATCGTTACTACCACAAAATAGAAACACGTTACATACAAATGGAATAGATGTCAAAAGTGTTACGACTCGTACAAACCAACATGCCAGGCACCTTAGAGTATACTAGCTAGTATTATTATCATTATAGCGAAAATGAAATGTCACCCATTTGTAAACCTATAGGTAATTCTTTACGTATTACTTCTATAAATAATTCGTGAGTTACATACCATCATTAATGGTCTATAGATATGGATGTCTCGTACGTCATTCATCTTTTTCAAGGATAGAATTGATTTTTAGGAAAATGTATCAAACGTTCAAAAGTAGGACTAGTGAATAATAAAAACCATAATTACAATGACTTCCCCCGTTGATAAATGTTGAAAGCAATCATCAGGTCAACATACAGGTAGCAGGTTACACTAGTCTTAATAAGATTGCAATTCTCATGTATTCAGGAAATATGTCAAACATTTCCCTTCATTTCTACATCATTTTTCTTAGCGGGCGTCAGTTATTAAAGCTTCAAAAAGTTCCAGTTCACGACTTAAGTCACAATACTGTGCGGCAGAAAAAACTGATTAAGGAATTTAATGTACAATTATTTAATTTCAGCAGTATAATTATAAATCGAATCAAAACGAAATAAAACTGTGTTATATCTGCATTAGGTGCGAGTTAACTCAAATAAAGCAACTAATTATGACGGGTTTATCTAATAATACAAGATTGGCTACAATGAGTTCGATCTAATGTAATATCAATTTCAGTCTGAAATAAGACGATTACGTTAGTGGTAATGTCAAAAAAGTTAAGATTGTGCATTTGCAATTATTTTAGTTACTGTTTGATGTGAACGAACTATTCGAAATTGACAAATCTCCAGTTAAATTATAGTTTTTCTCATCGATACATCTACCTAGCAGACACAAGTCTTACTTGAAACAACTTGATTAAGAAGAAAGACGATCAAAATGCACATTTTCTTAACGTCTATAGAGTATGAAATTTGTGCACTTCCAATTATTTGTTACATCGGATTTACATCGGATTATGTAACAATGGTAATCGACGTTATGTTTACTACTGATCACTGCCTCACGTCCACCTCTTATGTTAACATAGATTCTCTACACATATCTCATTACACTTTTACATCTCGTACCGAGATACTTGAACTTTAGGGGAATAGTGCAGACTATATATTGTTACAATGTGAATGGTTAACTTGCAACCATTTTAGAAGTAGCTATGGAGCAGATCGAAGCTCCTTGTCTTGGCCTAGCTGTCTCCTTACGCTTCCTCCCATCTAACGTGAATCCATACGTTATACAATGCTCAAATGGTTGGATGATGAAATCATCAACATCATAAATGTATAAACTGGAGTGTTAATGCCTTAATTCAATGCAAATAATATTGACAAATACAGAAAGTAGCTAAACAGTTTGATCGAGCCACAGTTCTCCAAGCTGTCTTGTAATTAGTCAATACTTGACACTAGTGATAAACCTTAATGACTCATCTCAGAGGAATAATATTCGTAAATTGCAAACATTGTTATTAATTCAGGACAGCTGAGAGTTCACAGTAACTTTGCGTCACTCATCAAATCTTAATCATCTGACATAATCTTGTGGAAAGCTACGAATATCAGAAAGTTCTGTTCTGTTATCCATGACACATATACCTAGCAGGTACAATATTGCTTAAATCAACGTGATTAAGTAGAATGGGTTTCAAAATGCACATTTCCTTAACATTTATCGAAGTATAAAATTTCCTGCGAAGCTAATAAAAAAGAAACAAACAGAAAATATAACATGTCGAAGTCATGTTTTTAATCCCTAGAGTCATTTGATATTAGATATTTTCTTGGTGAAGCTTGCCGATAGTCACATTCGTTCATTGCTGCAAGTCAAAATGTCGCCTTAAAGTCTGGCCAAACTTCCTCTTGTAACAATAGGCGACTTTTTAACTTTACAAACGTTGTGCTTTCCCCGGAAGCCTGTCATTATTCATCTTCTCGTTTCTCCGTAAGCAATATTTCTTTGTGTACACAACGAATACAACATGTCATCATCCGTTCGTATTGCCTAGGGCCAAATTACATTATTTCAGTTGATTGGGTTTTCCTCTCGATTTATGCCTCATGCTTCGTACTTTATAAACTCGTAGATTCACATAGATGATTGCCAGCCTGATCATAAGATGACGTGAAACATTACTGATGTGCCAGGTTCTGGAAGTTAATATATCATGCAAAGCTTACATTAGTGAAATGCGTACATTAACCCAAAAGGAAATGATCAAAAAATTCAGATGCAAAGAATCAGATGTTCTATTTCTGTCAGTCTGATTGCTGATTGTTGTCATTCTTACTGCTTTGCATGTACGTGGAAACGTTGCTTCTATAAGTACTCACACTATATGTTAAATCCAATATTGACTTGGCATCATTTAATGCATAGTTACTGTCTGAAACATAAATACAGCTACATTGTTAGGAGAACTTGTTACACATATTGCCAAGTCTTTAACACATCTAACGCATCAATCTGTGTCTTCATTTCCTTAATTGCACAACTCTGAAGATTAAATCGATATTTTGTCTACTTTTAGCTATTACAATTCTACAGAACCGTCACATACTAAAGTTTAATTAAAGGGAAATGTCGCGCGGGTTTGTCACGTTATTCCCGTTGAATGCTATAAGTAGGTTTTTAAAATTCCTCGGCTTTCTTAGCGTCTATTCTGTGACAACGTGATAATGCAAGTGTCACTGTGAGCTGTATCCGACAAAAGAACGTACAAGTAATTGTATAGCGCCGTGCAATGTACCTGCTTATGAGAAAACCATCCTGCTAGCTCCACGAGTACAGCTGCCGATAATCAATACGATGCAAATGCCACAAAAGATGTTTGTTTAGAAGACGTCACGATTAACAATACTAGAATATTGTGAATTATTTTAGTTTACGCAGATCACTTCAAATATATATAGTACGTACATTTTAAATGACACAATATAACAAAGTGAAAATGGTACCGGTAGACCTAGTTGTCAGTTTGTTCACGATAAATGATAAATAGAGATAAATTGATTGACGTATTAGTTGATAGCCAATGTTTTGGAGTCACTGTTTACCATACCTCCTTCATTCCGCCTTAGCAATTTTTCATTGCTTTATTATTATATAAATTGAAACTCAAGGAAGCAGAATGAGTTTATACATGTGTAGAACAATGATTTCAGTTAATGGATTATTTATAAATCCAAATATACTTTTTTCCGAGTTACATTTGTGCAATGAGTACCACTTAGTTGTCATTACTGGTAAATACAAAATATATCAAAAATATTGTAAAAGAGATTAATTGCTCAAATATTTTAGACACCATTCAATTCAAAGAACTTTGTCAAGGTAAGTCACTTAAAACCTTTAACATTCACACTGTTCTCAGAATGGGAACAAATCTGTAAATATAGAATCGTTTAAATTAAAAGGAGTTACGCTGATACGTTCATAGCTTTACATGAGCGATTGCATGCAGTATGCGAAACTGGGATATATACAAATGACAGGTGAACATATAGAATATGGTTTTCTTCCAGTGGCTAAGAATATCACTATGGGCAACGGCAGTGATTTGTCTTCCCCAAGTACTATTTGTAAGCTGACATTTTAGTGTTCATACACATCTGTTCACAATATGTTCTTTACTTCTACCGCTGTACAGGAAATGATGTAAAAGTTTAATGCACGTAGCATGTAACCCCCTGAATACAGTTTAATGACATTATTGTTATGTTTGTGAACCTTTCGAGACGTGTATATATCTAGCAACAACTCTACTCTCAAAAGACAAATATGAAGTCGTCAACAGCTAACAATGGACAAATCCAGTAAACACAGTGTGCGTAATTCTGTAGGTTAGTTTGGACACAAATCGAACAGTAATTGAAAGCAATAATAGATCTAGACTGGTGAATGAATCGAAAGTAGAATTCGCAACTGATGATAAGACGGTTACTACACTTAGTTATCTAAGCAGATGTGAGAAGACTCCATGGAGATGTTACAATATCAGGAAGTAGAATGGTCATTATGGACTTGAATTTTGATTGTCAATAAGAAGAGAGCATGGAATCCTTTTATGGACTACCAATTGTTCTTTATCTTGATGGAGTTTAATGTAATGGAGTGTGGTGGTACAATGTTTATGTGTTACACCCAATCTGTGAAATTGCCCAATTCATGGAATGGATAGGTAACTTTACCAAGTTCATGAAATAGTCAATCGTGGTGCCCAGGTTATGAAGTAGGTATGGTAAGATATGCCCAGAACATGAAATGACCATCTTTTATAGGACACACACAAAAAAGAATAAGAATCAAACAAGTTTATTATCATGTATTTACAAACTGATCATTTCGCAATTCTTATTTTATTATATTTCAGGGTAGCTATGTACAACCGACATTTACAAATGTCGGTTGTACATAGCTTGTGTTTTTAATAGAGTTTGATAATCAACACCCTAATTCAAAACTCTTGCCCCGAAAATTTTATTTCGCGCCCTTTTTAGATCGTTATTACTCTCATTTGCATAAGGTTGACTATTTTATGAACTGGGCAAAGTTACATGCTCATTTCATGAATTGGGCAATTTCACAGATTGGTGTAACATATACATGACTTTGAAAGGCGTATATAGAATGATTAATTAACCCAGCATTATTAGGTAAACACTATACATATGACATGGTATAAGGTTACTTGATGAAGAAACGAGACAAGCTTTTAGTGAAATGATACATGGTAGTATTCAGGATACTTTGTCGCAAATAGTTGAGTGAACAGAAGGCCTTCTATTTTGTTCAGATTACATGAGCAATGAATCAAACTTCTCAGATGTGCATGTAGACAATGTACTTTATAAATCCAAACTCGTGTTTCTTGCTTCAATATTAGATAAATGACACCTCTTACTACACGGCAGTATACACGATTCATCAAGTGTTGATGAGAGCCGCCCAGATTGACACACTTATATTACATACTCTTAGGTCTAATTCTTCATCTGACAGGTGATCCATTTTCTATGACTCTGAAGTGTCGGGTAGCCGTTTCCTGATAAGAAATTGCTTCCACGCGTTTTAATAACTTAAAGTTTCAAGGTTGTTGCTCTGATAAAACATGTAGCATCTACTCTTATCAGTTTCCATAGATGGGCAGGTTACGTTAACATCAATGGAAAGGAACCTTAGGGTGAAAAAAAAAGTACAGCCTATTCTTGCTTTAAGTAAATTTTCAAATCTACCTGGTGGTACAGAGAGATAAACTGCTCAAATGAGAAACAAGAATAACGAGAAAATTAAACCTAAACGTGTTGTTTGAGATGTTGTGTGTGTACACGTACGTACGTGTAACCCGAGTGTTTAGGCGCAATAATACGAATGGCCTACGATAAATAAGTCGTATAAGTACGCATGATAAACCAATTTTATAAGGAGGAGAGGGTAGAAGAGAGTGAACTTGGCGTTTGAGTAAGACGAATACACGGATATGCACAGGTAGAAAGGTTGTGCGACAAAGATTTATGTAGACAAAACACAAAAGATACAAAACACTCACATGCACAAGACATGGGCGCTTCCTTAAATTAAAGTTGTCTTTATTTCTATATTTTAATCATTATAATAATAATCATTTCTATGATCATATGTGATTTTAAGTAAATATTTTGCTAAATTTTCAAATATAATACGTGTTGATTTACGAACTAGCTAATCAGCGAATACTGAAGTGATAAGTAGTGCTATAGGAATAGCAAAGTGTGTATGTGTGTGTGTGTGTGTGTGTGAGTGAGTGTGTGTGTGTGTGCGCGCCTGTCTTTATGTCTGTGTCTGTGTGTCTGTCTGTGTGTGTGTGTGTGTGTGTGTGCATGTGTGTGTAAACAACTTAACAGAAACACTGGACCGATTGCCATGATATTTTTCGTAGATATATTACCTTGGGTGTGTAGTTGGGAAATTGTTCAAATCAAAATGATCTTACCATGGGTGTTTGATTTGGATCAAAAATGTTATTTTGGTCAAAACACTTAAACTCCAAAACTATTCAGCAGATCGATCTGAAATTTGGTTGGAATGTTCTTAGAGGTGTTTAGATTAGGAATTGTTGTAATAGATTAAGAACTGTTCATGACATCATGATCCCATCAGTGATATGCAAATGAGGTGTGTCTTTTTGGTCTAAAACCTATAATTCTAAAACTACTGAGCATATTAGGCTGAAATTTGATGGGTGCGTTCTTAGGGGCGTTTGGATTAAGAATTGTTCATGACATGGTGATCCCATCAGGGATATGCAAATTTGGTCTAAAAATGTGTCTTTTTGTCAAATATATATAGTTCCAAAACTACTGAGCAGATTGGGCTGAAATTTAATGGTATGCAGCTGGAGATGTGTAGATGAAGCTGTATTCATAAAACACGTGATGATCACATCACATATGCAAATTAGGTATAACAATCTCAATTTTGGTCAAAAACTCATATATTGAAACTTCATGATGAATTGGTTGAAACTTGGTGGGGGTGTTTCTGGAGGTATTATTCTGCAGTTATTGTTGAAAACATTTCGACACAATTGGCTCTAGCAACCATGCCCATGTCCTTAGCAACAGTGAAATGATGATGCACACTACAAAGATAACAACAGGGATGGGTAGGTAAGTGACAACAGATTCAAAAAAATGTATGCAAATATGCCTAGCAACAGGACCACGCCCATAGCAACAGCCAAATACGCCACTGGCGCTATTTTTAATTTCTTGCACTTTTTTTTCATAATTCGCTGCATTTAAAAACGTTGCATAACACGTATTGGTTTGCAGTATTTTCACTTATAAAAGTGTAAGTGTTGTAAGAGATAACCGATGTTTGAAGACTATGATGTAAAATTTATCATATTTGAAAATAAAATAAACCCCTAAATAGATCGTAAGGTGCTAGCTATAGGACAAGATTTCTTACCCGACACAACCATGGCCACATTCAATATTAAGGTGTGTAATTAGGTCAGTACAGTAGAATTTCTATAAAAATGGATCCTGAAAATGAATACTGTGATCTGAAAGTGTTATTCTTCATTGTATGTTAACAAATCATCTGTTTGAAGCGGCCGAATAATTGGTGTTTAAAAGCCTTTCTAAATAGCTACCATTTATATAGGTGTAACTGTTGTGTCATAAAACTAATAACTGAATGAAGGATTAACAAACCATCTCTCCTTCTGACCTTTAAAAGAAAATAATAAACTCTCGCTATTAGTACATAAAGATGTTCATGTCAATTATAACGTGTAATCATAGGGACGAAGGTCGTCCAGATTTAAATCAGCTACAATAATGCTCTTAGAAACTCCAACTACTGAATCAACGGCTTGCTGAAAACAAATATGGAATGACATCTATTAAGACCGTATAATACGATTATAGGAATATAGGTAGAGTCGTTACAGATTGATACTCAATAACATGCAGACGTTCTCTTTCTTTTCATTTCCTGCTAATATTCTCAGTAATATTTAATACTACTTAGAGAACTTATTTCCTTTTGAAAAAAAAGCCACGCTAATGGAAAATGATTCTTAATTTGTGTGACTTGTGAAATATAAAAGTACCACTACTTTAGAATTCGTATATTTTGATGTCCTGGTTATGACGTATACCAAATAATGCCTGTCCAGCGTAGTTACACACATGCAGACATAAAACGACATCATGATTGTAAACCCTTTTATGCCATGCAATTTATGACTGCTTTATATGGTATGCATCGCACTTTATATGCCGTAAAGTAGTAATGCATATAAAACGTTAGCTCTATTTACTTTATTTACTAAGACACAAAATTACAGTTCCAATTTCGTAAACGTGGACTTCTTTGAATATTCGATTTCGCTTTCAAAATGTAATTCTAATGAATAATCACACACTAAATGAAGTAAAACTGTTTTAAAGCACAATCAGAAATCATTAGAATCAAACTTCTGAAGCAGTGATTATTACAAGAT
>NC_135560.1:3682997-3702997 GCF_964340395.1 Glandiceps talaboti | reverse complement strand
TTAACAACAATTTAGTATATTTTTAGAGTTCAACAGCCATTTCAAAGAAAAGGCTTTGCTATTGTTTGATCTAGATAGACTGACAATCTGTGTTATTTTAATTCCTAGCGAACACAATCAGAGAATACATTTGGATGAAAGAAGGCTAAGAAATTCGAATTTTGTTCTCGTGTTACCATTTCCTTTTGTTAACGAAGAACAAGCTACAAATACATAGAAATTAGTTGGAAGCTGTTTGAATGTGTTCATTTAGCCAACGGTGTGAAATCTACAGCCACGACGACTTTTTAATAACTGTAGCTCTACACAGTAAAATTACATTGCAGGAGCAAAAAAGATATGAATCTGAATAAATGTCAGTCTTACATGATTAGGCGTCAAAGTGGCGGCATTCAGCGTGTTCAAAATTACATGTCACACCCCCCTTCAAGACGACTTAAGTGTAATCAATGTGTGACAGACACAAGATTAAGCAATACCGTGCATGTTCATCGAAATTGAAGGGAACGTAAAAAGCAGTATTCTAACGTTAGGATGATAAGGATCAGACAAATAGAAAGCAATCGTATTAAATAACCTTTGTAACGACAGCATACGGACACACACACACACACACACAAATATATATATATATATATATGCTATATATCGCAGTGGCAGAGCGCAATAGTTTTGGTAGTTCTGGAACTCTTTCTTGGTTGTAACTCGGAGTTTCACGCATAGTGCGATCATCAGACAACTGATTTCTACTCGCTGGGTGTGCTGTTTATATAGAGTGCAGACAATAGAAATATCATCACTATTGTCTGTGTGTTGGTGGGTTGGTTCTGTGTGTGTGAAGGTGTTGGTTGTTATTGTGTGAGATATTGGGTGCGGACAAGTAGGTGTTGGCGGATTGTTTCATGTCGGGCTTTGGTGTTCCGTTAGTTAACGGGTTTAGTTTAGGTGATAGATGCTCTATTGAAGTTGGACAAATAAAACTTATTCTCGTGTCGGCATTTAGATATCAACTCAGTTCTTTTGTTTAGTGTGGAGTTTTTGTCTGCTTTAATAACGGTTAGTTTTTCGGTTAAACACAGGTTGCATCGTTTTGTTTTATTGGTGTACGCTTGGGCTGTCTTACTGATTTACCAGGATACGGGAAAAGGTGGTCCATGGGAAAAAACGAACATAAGTATATATCGGTCTAACAGAGAACAACTTCAAACAGAGATACGCCAACCACAAACAGTCATTCAAACATGAAAAACACGAAAACAGCACAGAACTATCAAAACACATTTGGAAACTGAAAAGAAACAACGAGCCTTTTTCCGTATCAATGGACACTGATGTAATTAGTTGACGACGTCTCGAATAGTGACCTTTCCGTAAGTGACTGCATATTCAATGTCATTCAGTGTTTTCACTACCTTGATCACAAAGCTTTAGTTTGTTTCGATCTTATTTTCTGAAGTACAATTTGTGAGTAGTGTTACAGATATTCGTTTGGGCAAATATGGCTGCCATTCAGTTATTGATGCTGAGGGTCAATATCAAGGTCATCATGCATAATTATACCATCAGAAGCATCATAATGTTATGATATGGAGTTGACACGTGAATGTACTATTTTTCTGAGTCATATACACCAAACACCAAGATTATACATATAATACATGTACTGAATTATCTGAAATTTAAAGCTTGCATTTAAAATATTGCCTCATTGATTATCAAAATGATTATTGATACAAATTACACATCACAATGAAAAACTACATAAACAACTTCACACGTTAGAGTGTGTGTGTTCTTTGTCATGGTTGTTGATGGATGTGCCAAAGTATATGGAATTTGAAGCGTGTATTCCAAAGATATAGCTTAATTACTGAAGATCATTAATTATTCAGATTAAAAATACAGGCTATGTCAACACACTTCTGCGCATTGTTATGGTTGGTATATGCACCGCATTATATAACATTTAAAGCTTGCATTGTTAAGATAAAGCATATAAAAAATCATTAATTATGCAAATTACTCATTAAAACTAAAAACCTCTGCTAACAGGCTTTATGGCATATGCGTGTTTTGCTGTAATTGATGTATGTGCCAAATCATATGGAATTTGAAGTGTGCATTCTCAAGATATAGTTTAATTGTTGAAAATCATTAATTATTCAAATTACTCATTAAAAGTCAAAGCTATATCGACAACACTCAACGGATAGGTGCGCAATATTAGGATTGATATATGTACCAAATTACATGGCATTTGATGCTTGCATTCTTAAAATAAAGCCTAATTACCGAAAGTTATTAATTATCCAAATTATTCATAAAAGCAACACTGTTACAGGACATACGCGCTGTGTTATGGTTAACGTATGTACCAAATTATATATAATGAATTTGAAGAGTGCGTTCCAAAAATGTAGCCTAATTACTAAACCCGACTAATTAATGTTCATTGGATGTTTACCAAAATCTAATCAGTCATTAGCATATGGAAGATGTGTTGCCAGTTTTATCAGAATCGATGCTGTAATTCTTTAGATAGCGTGTCCACAGACAGACAGACAGAGAGACATACACATACATACATACATACATACATACATACATACATACATACATACATACATACATACATACATACATACATGTATACACGGACACACTGACAGACAGAGACAGACAGACAGACAGACAGACAGACAGACAGACAGACGGGCATTTTTTTGGATATGTAGTGTAATTGCGAACAATAGCCATTTCAGGAATAAATGACAAATAGATCTCCTAAATGGCCAAACAAATTGGTTCGCTGCTGCTCAGAAAAACAAAAAAAATGTAAGACGGCAAGGAATTTAAAAACAATTACAGAAAAAAAAGTCATAAACTCGTTTAAAAAAACAGTACATCGGGTTTTCACCCTACTCTTTACGAAAAGTGTAGATTGTTCTTTAACGTGCATTGGGTATTGCACACCAGTACACAGGACCTCCATTTTACGTCCTGTCCGAGGGACAAAAGTAAAGTATAAAAAGGAACCAAAATACATGACACATACAAGTGTACAAATGTCCATACGTTCTAAAGAGGAGACAACATGCATTGCTGGAAACCCAAGTGACCAGTAAAAGAACTAAACCCCACCAGTGAATTACAGCACCAGTCTTACTGCACTGTTTTCTGGCAGTTTAAGGAACAAGACATACATACATACATACATACATACATACATACATACATACAGACAGACAGACAGACAGACAGACAGACAGACAGACAGACAGACAGACAGACAGACAGACAGACAGGCAAACAGACAGACAGACAGTCAGTCAGTCAGTCAGTCAGTCAGTCAGTCAGTCAAAAGCATAACATCACACGTCCTAACGGAAGGTAAAAATGATCGTTCGCCTGGATTTATTCTATTTGTCCTTTATAATTAACCTCTCTGTTAAATTTTAAGAAATAAACCCACTCTATCAATTAGCCACAAAGAAATGAAGTGTTTTGGGAGATATGTCTTCTACAGAGAATTATTTGAGCTTGACATTAAAATGGCACAAGTTGATTCTATAAGCATATGCATTGCTACTAATACTTTAATAAAACTATGATTGGACTATGATATAGTATAATGTTTATGTCAATGGGATGTCTTATTAATGATACCATAAATTGTGTACTGGTATTGTTAGTATAGTTCATGACACTATACATTTTCTTGACATTTAGTTTACATATAATAAATGATGTCATTGAAGCATTCATATATCATCATGCCTGAATACCACTTTTGAGTTTTGCCAATAACAAACTGTAGTTTAAGTATACTTCAGTATAGGAATGCAACATCAATCGCTTTGCGCACAGAGTGGGAAAGCGCTATTAAAAACGAACAGACGTAAACTCAGTGTACATATTTTGCTTTATCTTACACACTATACTAATCATCCTAAGATTATATTTATCATTTAATTTTTAATCCAGTTGATGGTTAAATTGTTTCAATTCAACTCGCTGAATGGAAACAGAGCAATTATTTAAGCTACACAATCACCAATGATCATTCCTCTTCTAACGTGCTCGTTCAATATTTTGTGGCGCATTCCCCATGTCACAGGTATAAAAAAAAAAGTTATAAAATATTGTGCTTATGGACACGTCGTACTAATTTCGATCAGCTATGTCCCTTCTCTCTGCCATTTGATTACATAAGCCGAAACTATTTCAAGACTATGCCTGAATGTTGGATCTGTTGAGTTATATTTTACAAGTGTATTTTGTTTGATAACTTCGTTTAAGTTATTTTACTTTTATGAACCTACTTTTCTGACGAATGTAACATTAGGATTCCTTGCTATTGGGAGTACATGCTGTGAGATATACAGGTATTAACTTGTTATCTTAGGCTATATGAACTCCACGCTTAAGCTTTCTTGAGTAAAATCCCTAGTCTTAATGGATGACATAGCATACTTACAGGTCTAATGCATTCCTGTGAACATTGAACACATTCCAAGTCCCGTGAGATTACTGCTAGATGAAGCCGATTAGTCTAGGCTCCTAGATAAGAAGTACACTAATCGGTCAATATGTATCAAAATTTACCTACGTGAGCAAGGAGTAACTGAACTGAGGATATTACCTAATAAGAGGGAACAGCGTAAGTATCGAAACTTTACTAATTTTAAAAGGTGCCGAAGAGGCCATGGAATGACTGTAAATGTCAACGTTAGTTATGGCTTTAAAAGCCATTTACATTTCAAGGAGATGAATTATCCTTTCAAATATCATATTCATAGTACAGAACCAATCCCTCTTTTGTGTTGCTATTTTGTTCCTCATTAATGCAATACCCTGTAGCAGCATAAGACTTAGCAAAGCATTATCCATTTGCTATCCATCAGCTACCAGGCTAAGTGAACGTTAAATAATGTGAATGCATGAACAAATTCCTAGGACAATTATGTTTTGTAGCTGCGAAGTATAATTCAATCTTAATGATTAAGTACAATCAACGTTTTCTCTTTTAACTACAAACTACTTGTGAAATGTCTTTGAAAACTATCATGTTGTAAATAAATCTTAGTGGAACTTAAGTATTAAAATCTGATAGCATAGTTAATTGCGTTAATGAATAATTTTCAAAAATTTCACAATTAACCCTTATCTTTAGCATGGAAGCTTCCAATTTCATATAATTTGTTACACAAATCAACCATAACAATGCCGACATGTTATGTGAAGTTTGCCGACATGGCTTTTCCTTTAATGAGTAATTTGCATAATTAATTATCTTCAGCTATTAAGCGATACCGTAAGACTGCACACTTCAAATGAAATATAGTTTGGCACATATTTCAACCATGACAAAGCACACATATCACATAAAGCTTATTGTTAGTTTTTAATTTTAATAAGTAATTTGCATAATTAATTAGGCCATACCTTCACATTTCATTGAACTTTGTACAACAATAATAAATCACACGTGTTTAACGTATTTCTTTAACATGTAGTTTTTACATTTTGATAAACATCCAATGAACATGTATTAGTCATTTGCATAAGTAATGATTATCGGTAATTAAGCCATATCTTTAGAAGTCAAGCTTCAAATTTCACATCATTTGTTACATACATCAACCATAACGATGCGCATATGTCCTATGAAATTTGTCTACGTGCCAATTACTTTCAATGAGTAATTTGGAAACTTAATTGTTTTCATGACTTAAGCTATGTCTTACGAATGCACAGTTCAAATGCAATATAATTTGGCACATACATGACAAACTATATATCGTATAAACGTTTTTCGTATAGGTTTCAGTTTTAATGATTAATTTGCATAATTAATGATTTTCAGTATTAAGGCTATATCTTAAGAATGCAAACTTAAAATTTCATTTAACTGTGTACGTACACTAGCCATAACAAATCACACGTGTTTGACGTAGTTTTTTATGCCGTCTTTGATTGTGATGTGTAATTTGCATAAATAATATATTTGACAATTATATATATATCTTTAGAATGCAAACTTTAAATTTCAGATAATTTAGAACATGTATTGATGGTAAAGAAGTGAATGCTTTCTATAAATCTTGTTGATGTAGTTAATTATAATCTTGATGGCTGCCTAAATTAACGATTTTTCGATAATTAGGCAATATGTTAACATTTAGAAACTTCAAATTTCATGTAGTTTCAATATTTATATTCAACAAATTACGTTTCATTTAATAGTTATCTGTAAATTTGACAAACATTTTTAAAGTCGGCTAAATGATACAAATTTAATTCAAAACTGCGATATTCTCAAAGTGCAAAATCATACTTATCTATTAAAGCAGTTTGTGTTTTTGAATTTTTTTAAAAAAGTACCGGGCTTCAACGTTTATAGTGAATTCAAAAGAATTAATATTCTCAACGTGTCTTATTTGAATCAAGAAATTTTACAATCCTTGAAGAAACAAGACTTTCGATTGTATACTATGTTTCCTTTACACACATGGATAATTCTTTGGTTTATTTTAGGCTTCACTTTAAAAATAACTTACTTTGTCAACCTTGAATTGGAATATTTCTCGTCTCAGAAGAGGAAAAATCTATACACATTCAAAGGAGACGTTATTTCAGATGGAATAAAGCCATGAATAGCAGACATGACGTCAATTTAGAATAACGAAAGAGGCTGGACGAATCCTTTCTTTACGGAGTGATGTGTTGAATACAGATTTGGCATCGAATTAAAATATAGAGATGGTTACCTGATTGTCAACATACATATTTTATTCCGAGACGAAATCTGTGGGGTGTTTATCAGTTAAGTGGCACGCATTTTAACAAAAAAAAACACCCCGCTGTTGTGATGTTAAACTTAAAAGCTATGCAATTGTATCGACTAGTAGCTCCTCTGTAGTTACCCTGTTTATGTGCAAATGAAACTAGTTCAGTTCATTGTTTACGCTTATGGTTGACCGTATGGCTTATCAAACACCGCTACGAATATGCCCTGAAAAATACACATTTCTAGATATGCCGGTAAATACGACCCCTTGTAACCTGTAATCCGTCATAACAGATCTCTACAGTAGTTTAAAATAATAATTCGGTAAAACATACAATCCCACGTTACTTCACTTTCATGGGTACAAATATGCCTCATGGTGAAAAAAGCCTGTCTAATTGCTATTTTTTACAATCTATTTCCATTGTTTCGAACTCTTCACCAGGCTTTTAAAAATAGACTGAACGAAAATGCAGATATTGGATCGTGATTAGAAACGTATTAACACTTTGAATTTAAAACATCTGGAAAGTATCTGTGCTAAAAGCTAAAAGGTGTCATATGAATATAGTAAAAGTAACTGAAACCAGAGCTATCCAGCAATGTTGATAAAGATCTTAAAGCACAAGAGATATAAGGATAAGCAAGAGTGATGTCGTATATAGAAATTGAGAGTAGAATATTATTTATGTCATTTCGAAAAACGTCATTGAACGTGATCTTCCATGATAACTTGTACGATAACACATACGGTATAGTTATTATCATCAATGATAATCGTACACCTAACAATATATAGGGTACATTCACCTATTTCATTCTGACTGCAACTGAGAGTCTCTGTAATCATGTAAAATATTTCTTCAACAGTTTGTTGCAAAAATACTAAAACATCGATGACACCCAGTTAACAACGCTGTATTAAGGCTATGAAGTAAGAATCATTTCTGTAACATAACTCGGAAATAGAAACCAGATAAATTGAAAAATCGGCATACATTTAGTATATTTGATATAATTCTACTGTATTGTATTTCCCAAAATGACGTGTTGTCGTTCAAAATAAATACATGTTAGAGAGGTTTAGATACATTTTAGAACGCGTACGTGTGTGGGAGCAGTGTCATTCAGGCGTACACGTAATGACGCATACAGAAATGTGTTTAGTTACGTCGTTCAGTACACAAACGTGAAAGACATTGGAGTGAGTGCACACGCGCACGTTGACATCTTCTGTCCAGAAGGCCAAACACGTGACTTTGTTTTCTAAACATGTCGGCATTTGTCGGTACTTTTGCTATTTTTCCAGCAACTACCCATACGAAAAACCGAACAATTAGTGTACAATTATGCTTCAGAACTTTGATATAAAAATACGACATGTAATAGAAGAAAAATGACGAAATCTTAACACGTATTTACAGTTACGTGTCGACCGCCATTTTGGCGTAGCATCGTCTGATAGAGAACGCTTGCGGCTTGGGTTGCTTCGAATCACTATGACGCTATGCGTATAGAACAGACACGACGTATTAAATATACGCACATCTACACTTATATAATGACCGAATAGAGAAAAGTGTAAATAAATGGATACTTCAACTTTAACAAAAAAAAAGAGTAGAGAGTAACCAAAACGTTATTACATTGTAATCTCATTCACTACGTCTATTGATGTTCGCGTCATCACATCCACCAACCACCTGTTACTTTATCATCAGCCAATCTGAAGAAGCGTCCAGGATAGAACGTGGAACTGTTGACACTCAAAATAACAACAGCAAGTCTAGTAGGATAGTTTGCAATTACTTCTTTACTGAATTTCAATTCATTTCTGATAGTTTGAATGTAGGCTTTACATTGGGGGTAAACTTTGATATATGGTCTGATCGATCACACCTACCATAAATCTTGCCAAACGGAAAATATAGCCTACGTTGGCAACTGCGTCTCGAAGTCTGTATCCTCAGGAATCCTCGTCAAACGATATTAGATGATCTATGTTATATTTAAACTGTCTACGTCTATCCAAGTCGAGTTTCGCAACATGATGACACATTGTAATGGATCTCCACTATTCTTTAGACATGTTGTTGAAACAGATAAAATGATTGTGAAATATTAAGTGCATATTTACCCATTTTTGGACGTATTTTTGCTGGTGCTAAATGAACAGATGGAAGATACCGTATGGTATAGCGAAAGGGTAATAAAGGTTTAATGGACTAATAGTGAATTTAATTCAGCATTCATTTGTGGGTCGTATGACATTTCACAGCTATCGGTGTTATTAATATCAACCACTAAATCTTCTATGTTCTATTCACCAATCATATCCCATAGCTGCTAACATTAATTATCAAAAGGATATAATTCGGCAAAGAAATTACATCCATGGTATACTTTAGGTGTCTCTCTAATCATTATTTTAAATATTTAAGGGTGTTTATAGTTATATTTCCCAGATAGTTGAATGTCATAGGGGTATACATAATAAAATAGGACTATGTTTACATATGCAAAATACATCAATCATGCTTCAATAGTCTATATCGACATCAAGTATTTGTTCCTGTTTTTGTCTGATTTTGTTCTGATTTATAATTTAGATTGATAGGTTAAAGATTAATCAGTTGGCGTCTCACCTGCCGAGGAATAGAAAGCTAGTTATACACCAGGACGACACACGAAATCTACCAGTTGACGCGATAGCTCAGTTGGTCAAAGCACTCTGACTAGATCACTCAGGGGACGGGAATTCGACTCTAACATGTGTCACTTTCCTTTCTCAGTTTCATTTCATTTCATTTCATTTCATGTCATGTCACCTAAATCTAGTTATACAAACAATGACGATATAGGTATTTAAATAAAAAACAATTTAGCTTTCTACACTACAATTTGTTTTTCGTTTATCCCATGTTGTTTATATGTGTTATTACAAATGCCGTTGTTTAAGCTGTTCAAGCCAAGCACAAAAGTAGACCATTTAGAAATCTTCGTCTGTGATATTACGTACGTTGAAGGGAGACAGTTAGTTTGATTGTACTGAGGTCAAACCAAATCAAACAGGTCAACATCTACATTTTTATTTACGATGCAATCAGGGACTTTAAAATGAAAGTATGGAATGTGAGATAGTTCATATGGCACACCCCGATCTTTTATAACAAGACTTTGTCACGTTGATAACAATGTGTACACGGAATACATGGATCAGATAGTGAGATAACAACACGTTCTGCTCTACTACATTCTATCAGATAACAAAACAGATGTCTTAAACAAGGATACGATAGTTTCTTGACCTCTGCTTAAATATACAGAAAGAATCTGACAATGTTGTTGACCTATAAAGTGCATAGAATATGATATAGATTTTATGAGTAACAAAACAGACGTGTTCATCGTCCAAAACAGTGTCATCAGTACTATTCTTATACTGCACAGTATGGTGTTGTCAAAGTGGCTTGATTAGTAAGCGTAGCATGGAGTGATCTTTGATTCTAATTATCTAGTTATGATAACAGATATGTTCAATGTCGTAGCAGCATCGATTGAACAAATACTTTTCAGGTCACAATTATAATAGTGTAGCACAACGGAACAGACTTTTTAGGTTATATTTCTCTTTTCTTGGGGATGACGGTCTTTTGTTTCCTAATTCCTTTCACGCTGACACTTTCTACCTCACAGAGAAGTGTAAACATGAAATGAAGTGTATCGTTTGAAACGTAGCTGTGGATAGTCATATCATAAAACAGAATTGTTAAAGTTATGCAACTGTGTATTGGAAATGGACAGAGATTGCATCATGTACAGTACAGTACAGTACAGTACAGTACAGTACAGTACAGTACTGATATACCGGTAGTCTACCATTCGGTGCGAGTCAGTCATCATAGTGAGTTTGTATAATGCCTATGGGGACCTCCCAGTACTAGTTTTAATAGCAATTTACAATGAATCGCTAAATATATCATGGTCAAATTGGTGTGTGATGTTGCGGCTAATAGAGAGTTTCGGTACTGCTTTGAGATGGGACTTTCATAATGTTAGCTTTGCTGTGTCCATTATTCATTATATACTATGATGGATGGAAAATTAACTTCATCTATCTTAATAAGATACCTTTCACTCGTATATTGATTATAATTTCCTCAATATACTAGCTCTTTTCCTAGGCTAAGTTTATCGGCGAATTGCTACTCACATGCTTTCAATGCCAAGGCGCTCAATTCATACTCCCATAGCCAAGAGAAACATACAGATCATTAATTGTTGTTATTCAAGGAAATTCGAGTTACTTATACCGAATGTGGGATGTATTAAATACAATATGCATTATTTCCTTGCTAGTTTAAGTAAGATTTTATGTGAGTCTAGACTGCAATGACCCTGTATCCCAGTATTTTTACACAAGTAATCTGTAAATCCGTATATTTAAGATGGTTTATGACCCTGCAAAAGAAAAAGACAGTAACCTTTATGATTTATTACTGTGACTGAAGTGTAAATTAATATTTATGTCATGTAAATCTCCAGCTGTTATCGACTTGAATGCTTTGAAACAAACACTCATTAATCGAATACTGCTGATCATGTCGTAAAACTAGGCTTCATCCCTATAATGATGATGATTTATTTATTCAAATTCAGGGTTGTCCTTGATACATTGTGGGGCATCATTAAAACTGGTCAGTGTCTGTGATAACAATAAACAGCTGTTGTAATACATGTATTAATACCAAACTGACTTTGACACCTAGCAATGTCATGAAAGTTATGAATTTTAGAACCAAGCTATTGGATAGCAATTGGCAACATGCAATTACTCTTGTTTGGATTGCATTTGTTAGCATACAGTTTTGTGTCTCTTGCAGAATTGCAGTTGGCAACACACAACATATCTCGTTGGATTGCAATTGTTAATATACAACATCTTGTTTGGCTTGCAGTTGTTAACATACAACATCTCGCGTTTGGATTGCAGTGTTAACATACAATGATTCATGTTGGGATTGCAGTTGTCAACATACATCTCTTTCGGATTGCAGTTGTTAACATACAACATCTATTTTATGAATTGTAATTGCCAAATGTTAAGATTTTGTACTATTAATTACACGACGTCTTTTGTTTCTTTATTTAAGGCTCCTTGTTCCATGATGACGGTTGCAGGAACAACTGCGATGCCGATGATGATATAATGCCCAACGAAAGTGATATCCACAGGGTTTCCGCTATTCTGCTAGTATCCAAATCCCACGAGAGTAGATCAAAATGGCCTATTTATAACTATGAAATAGAACAAAGAATTCATTCAAAGTTTACCAGGTAATAGCCGCAGTCTACTTTCATTATGTCGTGGTCAATTTCAATTTAAGATAATGAACTTACAGGCTTCTTGCCCTCAAAGTTCAAATGTGCTTTCACAGATGATTGACAATATTATTACTTTATCCTATTTTATCCTATTTCAGTAATAATTCCGAAATAAAAACTGACAATGCCCTTGAATATGTTGCCTTCAACGTCATATAATCCCCGTTGACCCAGGGTTGATTAAATATGTACATTTATTGCATTAAATATATGTTATATATATATATATATATATATATATATATATATATATATATATATATATATATATATATATATATATATATATATATATACTCAGCATATACAATATGTCTATACTGGAGCAAACAGTACTCAATACATATACATGTAGTGCGGTATAACTAATAATAATTGTACAGTATCAAGTAAGATACACAGGAGCCGTTACACAGTGTTTCATGCTTTCGCAATCATATATATATATATATATATTCATACTGTGTCGTCAGATTCTCTGTGAAATTAATATCTGAATCGATCAAAATGACACAATTTTGTTGATTGTGATACCGCCCTCAACGGAGATTTACTTGCTCTTCGTACTTGATGAAGCGGGTGCTGCGTTGGCTCTGCTTGATACAGCGTTGTCTTGTAAGTGCCTCCACTTCTTTCGAATGGGAAAGACTTGTGTATTGACGTAGAGAAGTTGTAATCCAAACACTTTGTATGTACATTTGATTACAAGTACGAGTCACAAACGGAGATACATAAACACACTGAGTACTTCAACAGGCAGTATCACATGTTTGAAATTCGCGTGTGACGATGTAGTGGTTCAACAAATAGTCGAGAGTATGACGATTACAATGCCAATGGGGACTTGTAAAACACATCACACATCACAGTTAACAGTTACTACTGGGGATAGACTTTTCCAGCCTTAGCATATACGAGTAACTACTTCACAAAACTCTACATTTATTTCAATTTTTGAAATACTGAAATAATCCAGAGTGTAGGTTTGTTTCATTCATTCATTTAGTTCAATGATTATTAGCTAGAATGTTTCTTTTAATTTTCATATTATACTTTAAACTATTTAACAAATAAACAACATGATGTTTCTGAATTACTACTGACTTGTTTTACTCTACAGTCGATCGACTACAAGACTAATTCTTAGTGTTGTCGTTATAAGAGATAGTCAAAGTGGTTGGACAAAGACGTAAAACCAATATTGGCCAAACTCTCAGAATAAAGACGATTTCATTTTACCAAATGCCACGATAGCTAGCTATTGTTGACATGTTCAGAAAGCCATCACGCTTGAAAGACACATGAAGTTGAATGGGTCTAGATGAATATTAATATTACTAAATTTCTCACGTTCTAAAGAAAAACTTGTTATTAAAACAGGTCACGATACACATTTCTTTATAAGAGTAAAACAGAAACTTTCACATGTATGTAAGGAACCGGCACACGTTATGGCGTTTACATTGTCTACAAATTTGAACATATAAGTTGGTTTAATGCAAAAAACTCCTACTTAAAACTGCATCATTGTTTAAGAGCCTTCCTAATTGGATCAAAGTAACGTTTGAATGTATTCAACCTTAACACCAATTGCAAAGCAGAATTTGACAACGATCTCTTGCCGTTAATATCCATTTTAAGTTTATGTGTTGATTGATAGACATATAAAACAAAGTATTCGGTCTGTAATAGTTTCCTTTGGCTCATTTTCCAAGTTTTAATATAATTTGTACCATGTTTGATTGTTCTGATTGCCTGCAATGATGTAACCCATCAATTAAGAAAGGACAAGTGCTCCCGGCTCGGCTTCTTTTGTGAATTAGCTTTCTCGCTTACCAGATCATATGTCTACGTTATACAACTATACGTTATAATACAGTTACAGTCGCCCATAGTTAAACATACTACTTTGACAAAATAGTAAAATTTAATATTGTTTACTCTTTCGAAATCTTCCTTTGGTGAGTTAACAACGAATAACGGGTCAACGCTGGAAGATGAATAATTATGTTGAAGTTTCTCAACTAAACGTATACTTTAAAACAAACTTTTATCCACATGTCTGCCTGCATATATTAAAGGCAAAATCATACATTTGAGCTAACGTTTAGGATTTCAGGTTCATCGAATATTACCATTAATATTAAGTTTAAAAGGACGTGCGCGGGATTATTTTTTTTAATAAGCCATCAACATCTTAAGGGCTACTGTGTTGTAGGATATTAATGCGGAAATTAAATTCTTTAAAAAATAAACCTTAAAGCGATTGAAAAAAATATACAATCACATGGTAGGAAATAATTTACGTGTCATGAATAATGAAAGGGGAAAGTAAAACTCAAATCATCGTTCCTTCTTAGATAGTGCAAAGACTAAAAATGATATTGCTACATTGAAAAGACAACCAACCATTTTCACTGAACATTTACATTTGATTATAGAATGATAATATAGGCTTCTTATAGCCAGACCAGCGTAAGACCTTGATAAAGTTGGAGGGGTTAGTATCATGTCATGTGAAATAAATATTTCACATTTAATGGTTGTGTTTGGCCACTACACGTTTTAATGATTTAATTGGTTTTGTTATAGCATTATAACAGTATATTATTAACACTTCTATAAGGGAGTAGTCATTATTTACAGCCCGTGGGTATCAGATCAATGATGAATAACCATGAACAAATTGAGTAAATCCCAATACCTCACTCCCAAAATTTTAGTAAACCCCCTCCCTCCCTCCCCATTCAGCACAAGTACTGTAAACCTGGAAATGTTCGCGTAAGATTTATTTTCGCTAATTTCGCTACAAAACAAAAACGCGAAAATAAGTAGTAGCGAAAATATATATTTCTGCATAATGCAATGTACCAGTATGGTTATTAGTTAAAATTAATCTTTGTGAAGTACATGAAGACTGTAAAATCGCAAAATTTTCTAGTTGTGAAAATATGCAGGTTTACAGTATTTTGAGACAACCCCCCCCCCCCCTCCCCATATCTTTCACACTTGCCAATATAGCAGTCCATGGACTTTGAAACTTATGTAAGTTATACGGAGAAACAATAACATCATCGGTTTACATCTAAGTGTCAGTCAGATTTAAACGTGATGTTAGCACATTTGGTATAAATTTCGATTTCGAGATTTTCACTAGTTTTTCGGCAGGATAGAAGTATATCAGTCAGAGAGAACAGTGTGCCATAGCCCTGCCATATGTTTGTTGGGGAGAGGGGGGTACGCGAGGAATTGGCTCCTCTCATAAACTAATTCTGAAAACTTTGAACCAATTTTGACACAAATGAAATTTGTCAAAATTTGTTTTCAAATCTCAACCAATTTAACCAATATACTTGCTACAAATATCAAAAATATTTCCATCTCTAAAATGTTCAATAATTAAGCGACGTATTTTTGAAAATGCCTCTCTCATAATATTGGACCACCGGAAGTAATGCTCTTACAGACATTTAATTGTTTCCTGATGGTGGTTGTTAATGGAAACATTGCTTGGATTCATCACAGATTTATGTGTTTATATAGACTGAAAACATGATCGTGAATGAAATTTGTATATTTTTCGACTTTATAATAAGTACCACATTAAGGCAACTGTAGAGGGATTGTGAGAGTGTAGGAGAGGGTGTCTCCTCCTGCAAGAGGAGCTTTATATGGCAAATTCTACTCCCATAGAAAACTGTCTAAAGTTAACAGAAATAAAAAATGTACTCGAAATACATTTCATGTCCCCTTCCTTTCCTAATTTCCTCCCTTGTGGATGTGGAATGTTGAAGTGACCACTCTAAATTACTCTGACCCCACCACCACCACCACCACCACAAATAGTGACAGTTCCCTAAATTTGCAACCATACAATTTAGTATCAAACGGTAAGACTGATGTAATCGTGAAAGTGAGTAACCTTACTTTGATCGAACTCTAAATCTAAGAATTCTGAGAAGGAAGTATTAAGATATTTAATGGAAGATTTCTAGTTTTAATACTTGTGAAATACTATTGTTGAAGTGGGCATTCTGTTATCAATTCAAGTGACGTCATTAAATTTGTACGTGTGGCTAATTGCACAAATTTTGTATAATGAATTATGAACACTCGTAAAATCTTCATAATAGTTAAAATCAATAAACATATCGTTTCATTAGCTTCATTATTTACATAAAAGAATTTGGTATCAATGAATGGTATTTTAAAATTTTCTAATAACATTGTCAATCGCATGTACGACATTAGCCATATGCTTGGGCTATGTAATCATGGTTCACTTGATTATCGACGTTTGGAGAATAATTGAATATGCTTTGTAATACCTTTTCTCTGTAAGTTAGTTAGGGAATAAATTGAATTTGTATGGTCAAGTACATAGCCTACGGACGCCTTTCTTCTTAACACAGAAAATGAAATGAATGTACCAAATAGAATTCCAATTATTCGTTAGCACGTTCCATATTTAGCAATTGCCTTTATATATTAACTACGCTACCTCTTCATAAAATGAAACTGTTCATACAGAAAGTAGAGCTTCCAGAAGCGAACTAAACATCTCATCTAGATATTTTGCTAATGAAAATACGTGCTTTCTTTTCTCTACTGTCTAGTTAGAGCAGTCAAAAATGTGTATAAATAAAATTGCATTTAAGATGTGTCTTCTAGCATAAGTGCATCATGTTACACTTGATTGGGAAAGACCAGCTGTATAACTACAGGGCTGAAAAGTCTATCATTTCATACACGTTCCTTTGGCTACAATCTGTGTACTCTGCATCTTTAACTTAGGTAGAATTTTTAACAGAAATGTTCCAAAATATCATAAATGTATTGACTTCTATAAGTGATACTAACCTGCTTGGTTAGAGGTCAGAACTTTCTCCCTTTGATTATTTATGTATGTATGTATGTATGTATGTATGTATGTATGTATGTCTGTCTGTCTGTCTTTCTGTATGCATGTATGTATGTATGTATGTATGCATGTATGTATGTATGTATGTATGTATGTATGTATGTATGTATGTATGCATGTATGCATGTATGTATGTATGTATGTATGTATGTATGTATGTATGCATGCATGCATGCATGCATGCATGCATGTATGTATGCATGCATGCATGCATGTATGTATGTATGTATGTATGTGTGTGTGTGTGTCTATCATCGTTTTCTCAAAAGCAGCTGGCTCAATTCAAACGAAATTCGATCCATATGTTCTTTAGGTTGTAATATTTAGAACAGATTACCCTTTTACTGACAAACATACCATGAATATTTAATAAGCTATGTGCATAATTAATGTTTTCTAGTAAGTGGGATATATCTTAAGAATGCAATTCTATATAATTTGGTACATATATTGTTGATAACAAAGTGCATGTGTCATATAAAGTTTGATAATATGTTTTAATGACTCATTTGCATAATTAAATGATTTGTAGTAAATCAGGCTATATAACATAATTTCGTACATACTTCAAACATAACTAATCGTGTATGTTCTGTTGCATTCCAACAATTATTGTGTGTAGGATCGAAAATAGACTTCCTTACAGAAGGTATTCAGTTTAAATGTGATTTCTAATATAGTACGGACTTGATTGTATGACATAAAACTTAGCAAAGGTTGTGTATTAGTGGGACGATTTGTTTGATTAAATAATTTTGTTTTATTTAACCTTTTCTTGTATATGGTTTATAATTATTTGCGAACAAGAAGAAGTATACGACGTAATGGCCCCATTTCTATACGATATCATTCAACTAGAGATACTTATGAGAGAGGGGGTATTGAACGTTTTGATTAAACCATGCACAAAGATCAAGGCACTTGATACTGTCAATTAAAACCTGACATAAGACACAGCATTGAGTCTCCTCAAAGACGTGTACGCACGAGACGGGTAATCAATACCAAGCCTAGCTAGAGATCAACATTCTTTACTTGATAAGATGATTGCCATGGAAACAGGAATTGTTAAATAGTTTAACATTTTCAAGATGTATTTTATGAGTAAATGGTTTACTTTAAACTTAATTCATTCACATATTCTTTCTTTGTCTAAGACAATGTTTGGTGTGCTTGCATATAGACCCGCGGTTACGCGTTATTCTTTTTTACTTGTGCAAGCATTTTGATGTGTGAATAATAAAATGCGGTATAATTTTTACATTAACGTCAAATGCGCCACTAATAAACTTTCATTCTTACTCTGGTCGAGAAAATGCCGGTCCATTCTCAGTTAAAATGAAGAAAAATAAGTCAATGGTCTCCGTACAAATTTTTGAATAAGAGGTCAAAATTATATCAAAGTTAGAAATCCAACATGACCACTGAATACTGTGTTAACTGTATGAGAAAATAAATAGTGTTAATTTCCTTGAAAACAAGACCATGGGCCCCAAAATGTATTACTTCAAAAGGATTGGAAACAAGCTTCAATAGGAAAATTTGGAAAGATTTTAAAAACCGTAACTTTGATTTTCAGAGGAGCATTCTACATTAAGGATGACAAATTGACATTTATTTTTTATTTATTATTCATAAAATAACTATTCTACTTGACAAAATAATCCCATATTTGTAATTCAATAAAGCTAGAAAGTGTACAATATCAATACAATTGTTTAATATTTGGCAATTTATTGAGTAACAAACACTGACTTGGTATATGTTGCTGCACATTGTTTTTGAAAATAGGAAAAAATAGTAAAGTTGTTTTATGAATAAAAATGCAGAATATATTCCAATATATCATCATCATCATTATGGCCACTTTAAATGGGGGAGGGGTTCTCCCTTCACTAGCAATTGTTAGCCGATATGCTATAGATACATAGCGATGAGTAATCAGTAATTAACACAGTCTCTCTGGAGTGCAGTCCCAATGTAAAATGAAACATTGAATGTAATTCATATCAGTATATAGGTTTAGATCAAAGTCAACTAAATGACTACATTGCTGTGTCTCTCCTTGCTTTTGAAGGCTAAAATTAGTAATTTCGTTCTTCATATATTGTTTGGGTTTTGAATTCATGAAACCACTTACTTCTGATAATTGGCTCCATCACATACAAATACGTTTAAAGGATCAGAAAATACGTCTTTTACCATTCATCACGTACTTTGATATGTTAGAAACATTGAAGTGTGAATAAATAGCCTTTTTATACGGCTATTCACACTTTGTTTGGACGAGGGTATGAACATGGTCCATTTTCGCTTTTAGGCCGTAGTGTGTAATTGATGTGGAAATAAATAGTCTTTGTAACGTCTCTTTTTCTTTTGACGTATCATCTGAGTATCTTATTTACAGTAACTTATGTGTTAATGGTGTATTCCCATAGGCGCCAACAAATCACATCTCTCCACTACAACCAAATAAATGGAAATTCCTAATTATCCTGGATTGTATCGTATTGTTGACTGTCGTTAACAAAGCCGTGGCCTTAGGTAAAGTTCATAAGTCGAGCTGGTTGTGACCAGAATAAGACTGATGCCAAGCACAGGGAGACTTGTTAAGTGCCAAAACCTGTAAGTCACTACACTTTAATGACAAACTTGGGTTTTACAAACATTACCGGCTTATTTCACGTACGATTTCAAATTCCGGTTTTGCTTTGCTCGTCAGTATTTTGACAAACACAGATTGATATACCGCCACTTTATTTTTAAAAACTATGTATCGGTATATGAGCCCTCTGTTGTTGACAGTTCAGGTGTGGTGAGATAAAATCTCTAACCTACACAATCCTGCTGGCCTTCAAACAATATTGTTATATTGTACAAACTATTTCGCTAAACAAACACGGC